>NW_026901076.1:0-284842 GCF_033783945.1 Neopsephotus bourkii | reverse complement strand
GGCCTATTGTGTACAAGGGGGTTAGACAAAATGTACTTGGGGGTTGTCAAAATGTACAGGGGGGTTGTCAAAATGTACAGGGGGGTTGTCATAATGTACAGGGGGGTACTGCTTAAGTCATAGCTGGTTTAACGAGCTCAGCAGATGTCTTATCAGACAAATACCAGAACAAAACCTCCCAGTGAGGAGAATGAGGGAACTGTACAAGGAGTACTGCTTAAATCATGGCTGGCTTGACAAGCCCAGCAGTTGCCTTATCAGGCAGTACTAAGATAAGGCTTCCTAGCGAAGGGAATAGCCCATTAAACCAGCTAGACATGGACCAGACCCATCCAGCTCCTAAAGAGCATGCGTGAGGACCAGAGGTAAAAAGTTCAAGCCTGAGGCAGACTCGTTTACTTCATCTTGAAGACCCCTACCCACAAGAGGAAGACTACTTACTTCATCTGAAGACCCCTGCCCAAGACCACCAGGAGGCACTGCGCATGCGTGGAGAGCCTTTTAGCTCATTATAATACAAAGCGGGGATAGAATATGAATATGTATAGGCGTATTGTGCGACCTAATACCTATGTATGACTTTACAGGATAAATGTAAAAGGAAAACGGCACTGAGGCACGCATGCCTTTTGGAGGACCAATCCCCCGTGCGTCTTCAGCTGAATAAACCATACCTACTTTACAACTTTAACCAAGTTGTGGAGTCTATTCCGCTATCAATTTGGCGAGCCAGGCAGGAGATCTCTGTTCGGCTGCAGGATCGGCGGAGGGGCAGACCTCCTAGGCGCCCCAGGCCACTTGCCTGGAGGGGCTCCACTCCTCGTCCGCTCACTGCAGGGACAGACAACAACCTGTGTCGGCTGCGGAGAAACGGTATGCTTGGAATTTAGGTTTGTAATTGTCCTAGGATTGGTAAAGGCCTGTAAGGCGTACGCGTGGCCGGGGCTGCTGGTAAGGCGCTCAGAGACGTCTGGCGCACAGCGCTGTCCCCTTGGTAGGTAGGGCTTGCAAGCAAGGGACTCATCGACCGATAGAGCGGCCGCTAGCGACCCTGGTGGTGGGTCGGGTGAGTCTAGGGATTCGTCTGCTGATAGAGCAGCAGTTTGTATGGGACGAATCCAAGCAAGGGACTCACCGACCGATAGAGCGGCCGCTAGCGACCCTGGTGGTGGGTCGGGTGAGTCTAGGGATTCGTCTGCTGATGTATGGGACGAATCCAAAAGGAGCTCCGGGCTCACTGAAGGGTGCAAGTGGCATCTGGTGGTGAGTAAACTGGTGTAAGTGTGGGGGATCCCGAGTGCAAGTGGTTTGTGTTTGTGTGACTGAGACGTAGCGTAGCTACGAAGCGAGTGCGGAGTCCCGATCCGCGGTTCCGTGTTCTCCGCGAGGAGAGCGGCCGGAGACGGACAAAGTGTTTTTGTTTTGTGTTGTGTTTCGGCGTCCGGATCTGCAGTTCCGTGTCCTCCGCGAGGAGAGCGGGCGGGGACGGACAAAGTGTCTTCTGTGTTGTGTCTAAATGTTTTGTGTGTGTATATGTCTGTCGTTGCTGTTAAAGATTACAGTGCTTAAGCGGTGGGGGAGCAGTAGACAAAAAGTAAACTGTTGCTACTGGGGGGGGTGTGTTAAGAAGAGTTCCCTCTGCGCCCCAGTGGCTGTATAACAGAAGTATAGCCTCTAATGTCTATAATCCTACTCCTGAGACCTGAACTTTACACTCGGTACCAGAGGCTTGTAGCCTCACATATGGGTGCATAATAACTTTTGAATAGTGGAACCTGCCGTGGACACTAGGACAGTGTAAATTTTGATGGAACCGAAACTGTGATCTAACAACAGGGGAGTTGATCTGCAGAGCCCAAAGGTATCATTTTACTGAACCCCCTGAGAATATCATAAAATTCGTGTGTAGGTGCTCTCATATTTTTTAAGTGCATTTGCAGAGCACTGGGAAAGAGAAGCTGCAGAGATTTGTAAAAGATTGTTTGAAATGGGAGCCGGTTAAAACAAGGGGATTCTGAAGAAAAGTCCATTGGGTTACGTTTTGGCACATTGGAAAGTACTGGGAGGGTCTTCTGGGGGCTCGGTAAACAAGAAAACATTGATAAAATATTGTAACCAATGGTGGCCTTTATATGCTTTGGAAGATCAGGAGAAATGGCCTAAAAATGGAACTCTGAATTATAATACGTTGTTACAATGAATGTTGGTTTTGAGGTTGCCAGGAAAATGGGATTACGTGCTGTATACAGATATGTTTTTCACTGTGGGAGATCACCCGGAGTGGCAGGCAGAATGTGAAATTAATATAGCTCTGCCAGATCCCTAATTCTGGATCTGGAAAAGGACAAGGAAAAACTGGAAGCTAAGCTGGAGAGATGTTGTTCGGCCTGGGATATTGGGGAATGATGTTTGAAAGTTATAAATAGGAAAATTATGTATCACATACCTCTGAGAGGAGCACCCTCTATATCTGTCCTATCAGATATTGATAAGGAGGAGGAGATTGCTGTCACCTGCGACAAGCAGCACATTCACATTCAGAGTTAAGAAAGGGTTAAACTGGAAGTGCTGCTGCAGCGGCAGGCATCTGAAACCTCTGCAGAGCAGGGGGAGCAACTGTGAGGGAAAAAAAAAAAAAGGAAACCAAGTGTAAAGGAGGGGAGCTCGCGCAGCTCCTGTGTTTGAGCACGGGATGGGTGCTGGGGCAGGTAAACAAGTGGGAACAGACATGTTGACAGACGGGACTGAGGGGTTGTTGAATAAATGTGGACAGAAGTGCTTTGAAACTGACTGCCCTGGGGGGGGAGAGAGTGCCATGGGGTGGCTCCGGTGGCTGAATTGGAACTAGGCTGACAAGGGACCTGGGGAATCCTCCCTAGCGGATCCACTGGTTACATTAAAACTATGGACTAGAGGAAATAAAGTGGAATTTTTAGTAGACACTGGGGCAACATATTCGGCTCTGAATAAGGCATTGATACCTGTAGGGAGAGACTATGTTATTGTAAAAGGGGCAACTGGCCAAAGTGAAAAGGCATATTTTTGTAAGCCACTGAAATACCAATTGGAAAGGCTCTCCTGGGGAGAGATTTGGTGGAACAACTGGGGGCCATTATTACCTTCAAAGAAGGCGATATCACCTTGAAAGTAAATGATCAGCAATACGTAAAAATGTTAAGCTTAAAACTGATCACACACCAGACAGAAGAGAAGGTTAGGGAAGATATATTAGATCAAGTATTCCCAGGAGTATGGGCTACAAACATACCCGGGAAAGCCAGAAATGCACCCCCAATGCAGATTAAGCTCAAGGAGGGAAAACAACCAGTTAGGATTAAACAATACCTTCTAAGAAAAGAAGATAGGGAGGGAATTTGTCCAATAATTGGAAACTTTTTACAGTTAGGATTATTAAAAGAATGTCAATCTGATTTTAATACCCCTATCTTACCAGTCTGTAAGCCTGATGGATCATATCGGGTGGTACAGGACTTGAGAGCTGTCAACAAGATCACTGAGGATCTTTACCCGGTGGTAGCAAATCCATACATGCTACTGACTTGCTTAATTCCAGAACTAACTTGGTTTACTGTTTTAGATCTAAAGGACGCCTTCTTTTGCCTCCCTCTCCATGAAGCCAGTCAGAAAATTTTTGCATTTGAATGGGAAAACCCCAAAAGTAGGTGCAAAACCCAGCTCACATGGACGGTGCTGCCTCAAGGATTTAAGAACAGTCCCGCTTTGTTTGGAGAACAACTTGCCAAAGACTTAGAATCATGGGAAGCCCCACCGGAGGAAGGAAGAATACTGCAGTACGTGGACGACATCCTAATTGCCACCCGGAAACTTGTGTGGCTTGGACGGTAAGCCTCTTAAATTTCTTGGGACTCCAGGGATATCTCATACAATGTCTGCCATACTGGAAGTAAAAGGTGGACACTGACTTTCTCCTCAGAAATTTCTAGAGTATCAAGCCATCATGGTAGAGCAGAATAATGTTGAAATTGTGGTAACTATTATCAATCCAGCCTCTTTCCTCAGTGGTAATGAAGGAGAACCTGTACACCATGATTGCCTGGAAACCATTGAGGCTGCCTACGGGAGCAGTCATGTCATCAGCCTGAATATGCAGTTACCACCTGCAAAGAGGTAACAGAATCTGGACCTTTGCCTAAATACTTCCGCACAGAAAGCAGAATTGATTGCTCTGACCAGAGCCCTGAACATCTACACAGACTCAAAATATGCAGTCGGAGTCGTACATGCGCATGGTGCTATTTGGAAGGAGAGAGGACTGTTAAATTCACAAGGGAAAAACATCAAACATGCACAGGAAGTACTGAGACTATTGAAAGCAGTCCAATTGCCTGAGAAGGTGGCAATTATGCACATCAAGGCACACCAGAAGGTGAGCTCTGAATTAGAAGAAAGAAATGAGCTGGCGGACAGAGAGGCAAAAGAAGCAGCAAAAGGTGAGGTACCAACCGAAGGAGCATTGATCCCTGATGGGAAAGTTTCCTTAGAAGGTAAGCCAAATTATAATAAGGAAGATCAAAAATTGATTGCAGATCCAAATGGAATATTCAATGAAGAAGGGTGGGCCAATACACCACAAGGAAGGGTAATTGTTCCCTTATCAATGTTATGGTCTTTAGTAAAGAATGAACATCAGAAAACACACTGGGGAGCCAAAACCTTACATAAACATTTAATAGGCAACATTATGGCTAGAAAATTATATGCCACCATTCAACAGGTAACTCGCCAGTATGATCTTTGCCTTAGGACAAATCCCAGAATTATACCCAAGCTCAAAATGGGTCAAATTGGAAAGGGTAATGGACCAGGACAGCAATGGCAGATCGATTTCACGGAACTGCCGAGAAAAGGGGGGTATAGATACTTGTTAATATTAACAGACACCTTTTCAGGTTGGCCAGAAGCCTTTCCAACTAGGAGTGCAAAGGCACGAGAAGTGACCAAAATATTGTTACAGGAGATAATACCACGCTTTGGAGTTCCAGTCATAATATCTTCAGACAGAGGGCCACATTTTATTTCAAATGTGGTACAGCAAGTAAGCAAATATCTGCAACTTCATATCCCTTATCATCCACAATCAAGTGGACAAGTGGAAAAGTGGAATCATTTAATCAAACAACAAATTGTGAAATTGGGTCAGGAGGCCAGACTACCTTGGCCCCAGTCCCTTCCAAACCAAGAGCACGAGAAGGACTGAGTCCTTTCGAAATTTTATATGGAAGGCCATATGGGGTTCAACAGGGAATGTCTCCCCAAGCGGGAGAAGAAACCATGAACACCTATATAATAGAGTTAGGAAAGCAGCTTACTAGAACTGAAAAACATGTGGCTGGAACTCGAAGCAGAGGGTTGGACAGCTCGGTACACAATATACAGCCTGGAGATTATGTGTATGTAAAGTCTTTCAAACCTACAGGAGATGATGATCTCGAGCCAAGATGGAAAGGGACATTCCAGGTGTTGTTAACTACACTCACAGCTATCAAGATTAAGGAACAGAATGCCTGGATTCATCATACTCGAGTTAAGAAAGCTCCGAAGACACCCTGGAGAGCGATCCAAACTGAAAATGAACTGAAACTAAAGCTAATTCGTAACAAGTAACACTGCAAATTGATAAGACTGTGTTGATGATATTTTTAACCTTCTTGTTTAAAGCTTTAATACTTCTCTCTTGTTTGCAATTATAACCAGCGAGAGGTTGAAGAATGATGAAAATAATTACAGGATTAACTGTGATTCTAGGGGTCACACAAAGTCTTGACAAAATGTTACCATTATTAGGTAGAGACAAATGTTTAGCTTACTTGGGCAAATAGAACTGGTGTTACTGATTTTTGTTTATCACTCACACAAGTAGGAAACCCATTCCAAACGTGTGTAATCGGAGTTCCTTATCTAAGTATGGATGGGTGAAGAATGATTCAGTCTTGAACCTTACAGTAGTAACCAGAGTAGTTAAGAGAACTTCAGGCGATTGGACAGCTGCATCTGTTCAGACAAGAGGAATTATAAAAGGACTAAATCGTTCAACCATCCCAATTCAGGAACTCCGACTTCTGGGGTCTGACCAAAGTAATCAGAGCTGTATAACATTCAATTCTTGGTCAGATGAAACTCCAGAAACTAAAGCGACTAGTAGGAAAGATTGGTATCATAATGTTACCTCATATTGTCTTGGGTCTTCTCCTTCACTCCCATATGATGTTATCACCCCTAAGGCACTACCCCCAGGTTATTTCTTGATATGCGGAGACCGTGCATGGCCAGGAATACCCTCTAAGCCGCATGGGGGACCATGCTACTTAGGAAAATTGTCCTTGTTTGCAGCTTCTAAAAAACATATAATCCAAGCCCTACGAGAAGACCTTCATAGGAATAAAAGATCTATTAACCAATTAGGCCCTAAATGTGACCCCACATTAAAGATTTGGGGCCATACAAAGCGATTCTTTGCTGCACTGCTTTTACTAAACGTAGCAGCTGGAAAAGCATTGGCAGATATCCATCGCCTCGCATGTTGGACAGCACAACAGCTAAAGAAATTGCAAGTTGATGGAGGGTTGGATGATTGGTTGAATGGGTTTGGGATTACAGGGTGGATTAAGGAGTTAATCAAACAAGAGATTTGGATTCTGGCTGTAGTTCTTTTAGTCTTAATGACAATTCCATGCTTAATCCAATGTGTATTGAATATGTTTCGCAAATCCATTGAGGGCACCTGGGTATCTCTTAAGTAAAAGAATTTACTTATGTTATAGAAAAGGGGGGAATTGAAACTGATGTGGCCTATTGTGTACAAGGGGGTTAGACAAAATGTACAGGGGGGTTGTCAAAATGTACAGGGGGGTTGTCAAAATGTACAGGGGGGTACTGCTTAAGTCATAGCTGGTTTAACGAGCTCAGCAGATGTCTTATCAGACAAATACCAGAACAAAACCTCCTAGTGAGGAGAATGGGGGTTGTACAAGGGGTACTGCTTAAATCATGGCTGGCTTGACAAGCCCAGCAGTTGCCTTATCAGACAGCACTAAGATAAGGCTTCCTAACGAAGGGAATAGCTCATTAAACCAGCTAGACATGGACCAGACCCATCCAGCTCCTAAAGAGCATGCGTGAGGACCAGAGGTAAAAAGTTCAAGCCTGAGGAAGACTCGTTTACTTCATCTTGAAGACCCCTACCCACAAGAGGAAGACTACTTACTTCATCTGAAGACCCCTGCCCAAGACCACCAGGAGGCACTGCGCATGCATGGAGCGCCTTTTAGCTCATTATATAGCGAAGGGAATAGCCCATTAAACCAGCTAGACATGGACCAGACCCATCCAGCTCCTAAAGAGCATGCGTGAGGACCAGAGGTAAAAAGTTCAAGCCTGAGGAAGACTCGTTTACTTCATCTTGAAGACCCCTACCCACAAGAGGAAGACTACTTACTTCATCTGAAGACCCCTGCCCAAGACCACCAGGAGGCACTGCGCATGCATGGAGCGCCTTTTAGCTCATTATAATACAAAGCGGGGATAGAATATTAATATGTATAGGCGTATTGTGCGACCTAATACCTATGTATGACTTTACAGGATAAATGTAAAAGGAAAACGGCACTAAGGCACGCATGCCTTTTGGAGGACCAATCCCCCGTGCGTCTTCAGCTGAATAAAGCATACCTACTTTACAACTTTAACCAAGTTGTGGAGTCTATTCCGCTATCAGGGGGGCTGCGGGAGCTGCTGGGCCCGGCCTTGGAGCGCGGCCCCGCACGGTGCTGCTGGTGCTGGAGGACAGGAGTGGAGGGGACGTCGAGGTGCGGTTCTAGGCCGAGGGCTGGGGGGCTCGCGGCTCCTTCACACGGGCCGATGTTCACCGCCGGGTCGCCGTCGTGTTTGGGACGGCGGCGTTCCTGGGTCCTGGTGTCCGGCGGCCCAGGAGCGCGCATGTGGAACTGCGGCGCCCGTTCGGCCAGCAGGGGGGCACGGCCCTGGATTTCTGCTGCCTGCCCCGTCAGGAGGACCTGCAGTGCATTGAGGAGAAGCACAAGCGCACCAGGGATACTTTCCGCTCCATCGTGCAGCGCAGCCCAATGCCCGGCCGGGGGCACGGGGGGGGCAGTGGGGGGGTACTGGAGCCACAGGGGTGTATTTGGGGTCCTTGGGGGTATTTGGGGTCCCGAGGGTGTTATTGAGGTTTTAGGGGGGTATTGGCTGTTTTACGGACACCTCCTTGTCATGGGGAAAGAACTCACGTGCCCTTGCGAAGTTGGGAGCTATGCTGGTGGTGGCTTATGCTTCCGGTAGGGTTTCCCATGCCAGTCAGCTCTCAAATGAAGGGTCAGACAAAGTGTGTTCATGGGCAGGATGGGCAACCATCCTAGGAGAAGGGCAACTCAAATTTTAAACCTGGGCAGATGGAGCTCGTACAGCCCTGTAAGGCCATCCATCTAAGGGAAGGATACTCTAATCAAACCTACGACATGAGGATTTTGCTGTCACCGTCCAAGCTCGCTAGGCCCTGGCAGATAAACCTCAGGTGTAAAGGGTGAGGCCAGTTCTGCGCACGCTGTGCCTCACCTAAAATAAATCCACTGCACAGGCCCGAAGGGTTTACCCACACTTGCAAAGCCCTGTAGCGACAGGAGAGGGACGAAACAGCAGGTGATAAGGTGCACTGGAAGTCGCAGACCCAACCTGCATGGGCGGTTCAGGACATTGGTTGCTCGAGACTGACCCAGGAGATGACAGTCTTGTTCGGCAGCATCCTGAATGACCAAGCAGCCTTTTTCAAGGACAGCACTGCTTGCTCCATATGGAGAGAGGCCTAGAAAAGGTGGCCTAACCAAAGCTCATCTCCCCCTTCACCTGTTTGGCTAGCTGCGGCCAACGGGCATCTTCTATTGCGGTCAATTAAAGACAAAGAGACAAAGGCATACACCTGCCTCCAAAGGTGTGTCCAGATTGACACTCGCATGTTGGAACATCAGAACTATGCTTGATACAGTGAACAGTGGGCGTCCTGAGCGCCGTTCTGTGCTAATTGCCCTTGAATTGTCATGACTTAATATTGATATCGCTGCTCTCAGTGAAGTTCATCTTCATGAGGAAGGTAGCCTCAAAGAACATGGTGCTGGCTATACACTCTACTGGTCAGGCAAACCCAAAACTGAAAGTCATCTTTCTGGAGTCAGCTTCATGATTAAAAACTCCATAGCCTCTAAACTTGAAAATTTGCTGATAGGTCATTCCAATCATATTATCTCCTTACGTCTTCCGCTACACAATAATCAACATGTTGTTCTTTTCAGCATATATGCTCCAACTCTGCAAGCCGATCCTGCAGAAAAAGAGAAAATCTACTTCGACCTGCGTCACCTCATTCCAAAGGTTCCTATAGAAGACAAGATCATAATCCTTGGTGATTTCAACGCCCGAGTAGGAAAGAACTTTGAAGCCTGGATAGGAGTACTAGGCAAGCACGGTGTTGGCAGCTGCAATGATAACGGCCACCTCTTACTAGAGTTCTGTGCAGAGCAACAGCTTACCATCACCAACACTATCTTCCAGCAGAAAGACAGCTGGAAGACAACCTGGATGCATCCTCGACCTAAATATTGGCACCTCATTGATTAGCCCAAACCTAAGAGGGGTGGCATTCTGAGGAGGAGGCTCAATGTTAATAATCTCCAAATAGCTGCAGTGAGGGACAGCTTTCAGGCTAACCTTCAAATGAGGCTTGAAGACCAACTTGTAGATTCTTCTCCTGAAGCGCTTTGGCAACATATTAAAAACAGTATCCTGCAGTCCTCCGTAGAATCCATTGGGTTCTCCTCAAAGAAAAACAAAGACTGGTTTGATGATGGCAACCAGGAGGTCCAGGAATTGCTGACAAAAAAGAGACTTGCTTATCAAGCACACCTCGCTCAGCCACTCTGCCATGTAAGAAAAGCAGCCTTTCGTCTTGCATGTAGCAAACTCCAAAAGAAACTCAGAGACATCCAGAACAAGTGGTGGCTCAACCTAGCAGAAAAGATTCAATTATGCGCAGATTTGTGTATCCACAGAGGATTCTATGAGGCTCTGAAGGCAGTGTACGGACCCACATTTCAGGTTCAAAGCCCCTTACTTAGCGCAGATGGCCAAACGCTTCTTACGGATAAAATCTCCATCTTGAATAGTTGGTCTGAACATTTTCAAACCCTCTTTAGTGCTAATCGTGTAGTCCAAGGTGAAGGAATCCAGCACATTCTGCAACATCAGGTGAAAAATGAATTGGATTTAGCCCCTACCATGGGAGAGACTCTTAAGGCCATACAGCAGGTGAAAACTGGCAAGGCAGCTGGGGTTGACGGAGTTCCGCCTGAAATATGGAAGCACGGAGGCCAACCACTTCATGCTAAATTCCATGAGTTAGTTGTGTGCTGTTGGGAACAAGGTAAATTACCATCAGACTTTCGTGATGATCATCGTCACTCTGTATAAGAAAAAAGGTGTCAAGTCAGACTGCTCAAGCTATTGTGGTATAACTTTGCTCTCCATTGATGGTAAAATTCTTGCAAGAATACTATTGAACAGACTAGTAATTGCTATCGCAGAAGAACTTCTACCTGAAAGTCAGTGTGGTTTCAGGGCTAATAGAAGTACCACAGACATGGTATTTGTTCTCAGACAACTGCAAGAAAAGTGTAGAGAACAGAACATGGGGCTATATGTAACTTTCGTTGACCTCACCAAAGCTTTTGACACTGTGAGCAGGAAAGGCCTGTGGCTGATCTTAGAACAATTAGGTTGTCCCCCCAAGTTCCTCAAAATGATCATTCTGTTACATGAGGACCAGCAAGGCCAAGTCAGATATGGTGATGCACTTTCTGAGCCTTTTCCAATAACCAATGGTGTGAAACAAGGTTGCATTCTCGCACCGACTCTATTCACCATTTTCTTCAGCATGATGCTCCAAAGGGCTACAGCAGACCTCGACGAACAAAACGGCATTTATATTTGATATCGTACCGATGGTAGCCTATTCAATCTAAGGCAACTGAAGGCCCACACTAAGACCCTAAATCATCTTGTCCGTGAACTGCTTTTTGCTGATGATGCCGCCCTTGTTGCTCATAGAGAAGCAGCTCTGCAGTGTTTAACACTTCAGCAGTTTAACACACTTTGCGGAGGCAGCCGAGGTTTTTGGGCTGGAAGTCAGCTTGAATAAGACAGTAGTCCTCTACCAACCTGCACTGCAAGAAGATTATCGTCATCCCCATATTACCATCGGTAAGTCAGAGCTTAAGACAGTTCAGCAGTTCAGCTATCTGGGAAGCATCATTTCCTCGGATGCCACTATTGACAAAGAGATAGACAACAGAATAGCAAAGGCATACAGAGCCTTCGGAAAACTCTATAAGAGAGTCTGGTGTAACAAACACCTGAAGAAAAGTACAAAGATCAGTGTTTATAGAGCCATTGTATTGTCTACTCTTTTATATGGGTCTGAATCATGGGTCATCTACCGTCGTCACCTGCGACTCCTCGAACGCTTTCATCAGCGCTGCCTCCGTGCAATTCTAAACATCAGATGGACTGACTATGTGTCTAATGTCACTGTCCTCGAACAAGCAGGGGTCACCAGCATCGAGGCCACATTGCTGAAATTGCAGCTGCGCTGGGCAGGGCACGTCTCTAGGATGAAGGATCACCGCCTCCCCAAGATAGTGTTTTACGGTGAACTTGCCACCTGTAGCCGCAAGAGAGGTGCCCCAAAGAAGAGATATAAGGAATCCCTGAAGCAATATCTTAGCCTTGGCCAAATCGACTATCATCAGTGGTCCGCTTTGGCTTCCAGTCAGGAGACTTGGAGGCACACCATACATAATGCTGTTGACTCCTTTGAGAGTTTACGAAGAACTAGCCTCGAGGAGAAAAGACAGCGCAGAAAGAATCGCGCCCCACCTGTACCACCCAAGGAGACATTCTGCTGTGCTTTTTGTAGCCGGATTTGCCTATCCTACATTGGCCTTCTTAGCCATCAGCGCTCCTGTAGTAAGCATGGGCAAAGCCCTTCCTAAATCTTCGTTTGCGAAGTCAAGTCATGATGATGATGATAACCAACTCTGGAAACTAGTTCAGGAAGAACATAATAAAACTCATTGAGGAAGCAACTCTTTGTATAAATGCTTAGATGAACAAATTGAAGGAAGGAATCTGTATAACATAGTTCAATTAGTGACAATGTCAGCTCTGCTTCAAGAATAACACTAAAGTTTAAATTAGAAATCAAATTGGTACAACTGGGGAGGAAGTTATCTGGGACAGCACTGACAAATAATTTTTTTCTGAATTATCGAGACCAATATTTGTTGCTGTTAACGAATACCTTTTCAGGGTGGCCAGAGGCATTCCCTTGTAGAATAAATAATGCAAGACAAGCAATTGGAACACTGTTAAACACTGTAATACCTTGTTCTGAAGTACCAGAGGCAATTTCTTCTGACCGAGGCTCAACCTTTAGTACAAGAAATTACCAAAAATTAGAAATTCATTGGCAACTACATGTTCCATACAGGCCAGTGGGCAAGTTAAAAAGATAATAAAACAACAGAATAGTAAAATATGTCAAGATACTGATACCAAGCCTTACCACTGGCTCTATTGAGAATTTGAACTAAACCTCGGTCGAAAGAAGAGGCTATCTCATGTAAAATTTTATATGGAAGACAATATCAGTCCCAGTTTAAAGGAGAAAGTCTTCTGGAAGTGGGAGAAGGTTATCTCCTAGAGTTTCTGATCAATCTGGGAAAAGCAATTAGAAGAAATAAGAAAATACTGAGGACAAGAGTGAGAGGTGTGTATTATCCGAATCACCCTTTTAGATCCAGACACTGGGTTTATGTTAAGAATTTTTCAGGAGATCCTCCACGGGAGAAGAGGAGCGGATCTACCAGATAATATTGACCACCTTTACAGCAGTGAAGATAAAGGAACAAAGAAAGCACCAGAACCAGAGAAGACATGGTGGATCAAACCTTCAGGACCCTTGTATATGAAATTATATCAGTCATAATTTGGATTTATGTGATAACTGACATACCACCTTGGGACTAATACCTGAAATTAATGCAGAATGTTGCTAAAGTTGTTAATTGTAGTGACTGTTGGGTGTGTGCACAGCTGCCTGAATCAGGAGAAGATCAGGGCCTTCCATTGACATTCCAATTTCCAACACTATCTCCTAGAAAGGTGTACTACACCAGGAACCAGAATAGGAGACTATGTTTGTTTAAATGCCACAGGGGTAAAATTTTTTAATGGCACTCAATCTTCCATGAATACTCCTGTCACTGCAGTACAGTGGCATTTTGGCACTGACAGCCCACCTTCAGAACGTGCTAAAATGTGGTATCATGACCCCTTGGGACCACAGAAATGGGAAGGGCCTGTGAAACTGATAACCTGGGGGAGGGGGTATGCTTGTGTCCTCCTACCTACAGGTCCACGGTGGCTGCCTGCAAAATTTGTCAAGCCATACCATGAGCTGAACAGACAAGTTAAAGAATCCAATGCCTCAGATGCTGATCTTGAAGACCCCAAGTGTAATGAGACAGAGGAAGAGAAAAAGCCATGATTTGTACAAAATCACATGGGGGCAACTGGAAAGTCTCTATAACCAGACCGTGTTTAATGACTTGAATATGTGTGCTCGCAATGTAGCTATTATTAGAGACTGATTTTGTGTATAAACCACCTGTATTTACTAGCCAGTTGCTAATAAAAAGCTACACCATGTATCATAGTATAACTCCAACCCCTATCGGTATGGATTTGTCACTTGTAAAAGACATGTTAGAGCATGCAAATTTACAGCAGCTGCTAGAAAATGCTAAGGCAAAAGCTAGAAAAATCCCAATAACTGTACATCACGATGGTAGTGTTATAAAATAGGTAATGTAATGAATTAAGAGGGTGAGAGAACACCACTGGTAGGAAACTTATTTGGCTGTCCTTCACTGCCAAGAGAATCTTCAAAGCGCTACTTCACCCTGTAGTAGTTATACTGCTAATGTAAATCTGTGTGTACTTTGCCATGATAGTGACTTGTTACTGGATGAGGCAGGTGAAACTGCATTGACAACAAGGTGCAAGGACTGAGGTTGGCCAAATGCCTCCTAGCACAGTCAACATCAAGACTGGTTTGGCCTCTGTGTTTGCCACCAAGAAGAACCTTTAGCTCCACTGTTGCCTGCAACCCAGCAGGTGTTGAGCGGTGGGGACACATGCCATGCCAGACCTTGATGTGAGGGATGGCCTCCTCTGTTATAAGGCCATCCAGGAGGGAAGGGCAGTCCAAGCAGCCTGCAATTGGCATGAAAGATCTTTTAGTCCAAATCTCCTGCTCAAGCAGGGTCATCTAAAGTAGGTTTCATCACCCTCACAGTAATAAAAAATCAAAAGTTAGCATAACTATTATAAGTAATAATAATATTATAAGTAACTATTGTATTTGAACTTTCCATCTTTAAATGCTAATGTCAAGAAACTGCTCTTTTGTGATTTAAGACTCCTAAAGCAGAGAAGGGAATAAGGAAAGCCAAGGACTGTGTTTTTGGAAGTAACTTCATCTAGCTCCAGTTTCCCAAGTCTCCCAGTACATCTGGCCAACGCATTGGTGAGATCTTGTCTTTAGAGCCTGGACATCACCACTTTGCTTTGCTTCTACTCCATGTCATCGAAAGACTTGTTGCCAACTTGTGAACAGAAGTCTAAGTATCATGCAAAACAAAAAAGGGGGAGATGTGGGAACTGCAAGCTGTCCTGTTCCTGCTATGTGGATAATTAAAGAAGAAGAATTGCTTATAGTGCACCTGGGTCTTGAGTAAGGCACGGAGTGTTTGGGTGCAAGGTTGGGCTAGGAAGCATACTGGGGAGTGATTGTTTATAGAATGGAATTTATAGTGACTGAAAACAGTCACTGGGAATGATGTAGTTGCTATTAGGCTTCATGGATCAGACCTGTATCTGTATGCTATATATTACCATGCTTGAGTGAATAAAGTGGAACCAGTTGTGAAAGTAGTGGATATGTGTGTGTGTGTGTGTGTGTGTGTTTAGCCTCTTTCTTTACAGACACCGCAGGCCTCACCTCCATCCCTGGAAAGGTGATGAAACAGGTCTTTCTGGAGGTCATAACCAGCATGTAGAAGAAAAGAAGGTCATCAGGAGTAGCCAGCATGGATTCACCAAGGGGAAATCTTGCTTGACCAATCTAGTAGCCTTTTATGATGACATAGCAAGATGGGTTGACGAGGGGAGAGCAGTGGATGTTATCTACCTAGACTTCAGCAAAGCTTTTGACACCGTCTCCCATAGCATCCTCACAGGTAAGCTTAGGAAATGTGGGTTAGATGAATGGACAGTGAGGTGGATAGAGAACTGGATGAATGGCAGAATTCAGAGGGTTGTGATCAGTGGAGTAGAATCCAGTTGGAGGCCTGTAGTCAGTGGTGTTCCCGAGGGATCAATACTGGGTCCAGTCTTATTCAACTTATTTATTAATGACCTGGATGAAGGGCTGGAGTGCATCCTCAGCAAGTTTGCTGATGATACAAACCTGGGGGGAGTGGCTGATACACCTGAAGGCTTTGCTGCCATTCAGTGGGAACTTGACAGGCTGGAGAACTGGGCATGGAGAACCTCATAAGGTTCAACAAGGGCAAGTGTAGGGTACTGCCCTTGAGGAGGAAGAACCCCAAGTACCAGTACAGGCTGGGGGCTAACCTACTAGAGAGCAGTGCAGCTGAGGACATGGGAGCACTGGTAGATGGTGAGTTGACTATGAGCTGTCAGTGTGCCCTTGGGGACTGGGTTATAAACAAGAATATCCTGGGGTGCATCAGGAGGAGTGTGGCCAGCAGGTCGAGGGAGGTAATCCTCCCTCTCAACTTGGCCCTGGTGAGGCCACATCTGGAGTACTGTGTCCAGTTCTGGGCTCCTCAGTACAAGACAGACAAGGAGCTGCTGGAGAAGGGCCACAAAGATGATCAGGAGTTTGGAGCATCTCTCTTATGAGGTGACATTGCAGGAGCTGAGCCTGTTTAGAGACAAGAAGACTTAGAGAGGAGCTTATTAATGCAAATAAATAACTCAAAAGTGGGTGCCAGGAGAATGGTGATGTACTTTTTAGTGGTGACCAGTGACAGGATGAGGAGAAATGGACATAAGCTAAAAAACAAGAAATTTCACCTCCACATGATGAAGAACTTCTTTATGTTGAGGGTGGCAGAGCACTGGAACAGGCTGCCCAGGTCAGGTGTGGAATCTCCCTCTCTTGAGACATTCATAACCTTCCTGGATTCCTTCCTGTGTAACTGCCTCTAGGTGGCCCTGCCTTTGCCGGGGGGGTTGGACTAGATGATCTCCAGAGGTCCCATCCAATCCTAACAATTGTGTGATTCTGTGTGATTCTGTGATTCCAACTCTTGGGTACATACATGCATGTTTACATGGTGTATCTTCACAACCAGGTTCTCCACCTGGACAGCAATATCTTGTCACAATGCAGTAGCCTAGAGGGGTTTTCCTCTGTGTTACTCTGCTTCTATTGCTGCAACCACGCCCACATGGCATTTGCCACCATTTCCATTTGTATTTGTACTCCCTGATTCCCACCCATAAGCTGATCCATAGACTGGAGAGCCAAGGAGGGATCAGCAGGACCCACTCAGACTTTAATAGCCCAATAGGGCCAGTAAAAAGTCAAACGGAGAGTGGAAGCTAACAGTAGACTATCGTGGACTGAATAAAGTCACACCACCATTGAGTGCTGCCCTACCAGACATGCTGGAACTTCAACAGTAACTGAAGTCAAAGGCAGCTAAGTGGAATGCCACAACTGATACTGCCAACGCATTTTTCTCAATACCTTTCGCTGCAGAGTGCAGGCCACAGGTCGCTTTTACCTGGAGGGGCAACCACTACACTTGGAACTGACTGCCCAAGGCAGGGATGGAAACACAGCCCTACCATCTGCCATGGACTGATCCAGACTGCACTGGAACAGGGGCAAGCTTCAGAACCCCTGCAGTACATCAATAACATTATCGTATTGGGCGATACAGCAGAAGACATTTCTGAGAAAGGGAGGAAAAGCTAAGGAAGTGTGGGCTTGATGATCAGGTAGTGAGGTGGATCAAGAACTGGTTGAAAGGAAGAAGGCAGAGAGTTGTGGTCAATGGGGCAGAATCTAGCTGGAGGTCTGTAACTAGTGGGGTACCTCAGGGGTCAGTGCTGGGACCAGTGCTGTTTAATATTTTCATCAACGACCTGGATGAGGGAACTGAGTGTGCCCTCAGCAAGTTCGCTGATGACACTAAATTGGGAGGAATGGCTGACACACCAGAAGGCTGTGCTGCCATTCAGTGGGACCTGGATAGGCTGGAGAGTTGGGCAGGGAGAAACTTGATGAAATTCAACAAGGGCAAGTGTAGAGTCTTGCATCTGGGGAAGAACAACCCCATGTACCAGTACAGGTTGGAGGTTGACCTGCTAGAAAGTAGTGAAGGGGAAAGGTGCCTGGGGGTGCTGGTGAATAGGAGGATGACCATGAACCAGCAATGTGCCTTTGTGGCCAAGAAGGCCAATGGCATCCTGGGGTGTATTAGAAAGGGTGTGGTTAGTAGGTCAAGAGAGGTTCTCCTCCCCCTCTATTCTGCCTTGGTGAGGCCGCATCTGGAATATTGTGTCCAGTTCTGGGCCCCTCAGTTCAAGAAGGACAGGGAATTGCTGGAAAGAGCCCAGCACAGAGCCACAAAGATGATTAAGGGAGTGGATCATCTCCCTTATGAGGAGAGGCTGAGGGAGCTGGGTCTCTTTAGCTTGGAGAAGAGGAGACTGAGGGGTGAGCTCATCAATGTTTACAAATATGTAAAGGGTGAATGTCAGGATGATGGAGCTAGTTTTTTTCAGTGATGTCCAGTGATAGGACAAGGGGCAATGGGTGTAAACTGGAGCATAGGAGGTTCCATGTGAACATCAGGAGAAACTTCTTTACTGTGAGAGTGACAGAGCACTGGAACAGGTTGCCCAGAGGGGTTGTGGAGTCTCCCACATTGGAGATATTCAAGGCCTGCCTGGTCAAGTTCCTGTGTGATGTACTGAAGGTTACCCTGCTCTTGTCGGGGGGTTGGACTAGATGATCTTATGAGGTCCCTTCCAACACTTGGGATTCTGTGAAAATAATCCAAATCCTTCTGAATCCTGCATCATTAGGGCATTTCAAGTCAGGGATCCAACGCCTGCAATGACAACAACTAGAAAATAGAATAATCACCCCAGGACATGGGTGGATTGCCTAGCAAATAGGTAAAATTCAGCTGATAGAGTACTGGACATTTAGTCTAGGCCATGCTTGCCTAGAAAGGTTTGACCAGATGATCCTTGAGGTCCCCCCCTGTGGAGACAGTGTTCTCACAGGAGAATGGATAATTGGTACATAAACTCTGAATAATCCTGAAAGATACAGCAAGGCCTTGAGAGGCCCAAGGAAGCTTAAGCAAGCAAGATAAGAAGAAGCTGTAATTCACTGAGTTATTAGAACTGTGGGCTGTTGGCAAGCTTTTGAGGTCAAGTTCTCACACCTGTGCTTAACCAATTATATGCTAGTTGCTAAGGGTCTTCCAGACATGTATCCAATCATAATATGCCATATCACTGTGCCTGTAAGAAATGGTATATAAGGAGTTAAAGCTTTGTAACAAATTGGCAGTTGCTGATCACATTGATCATCCCTGTGTTGTCCGTGACTCCTGCATTGGCAAATGGCACCCAAACAGGGATCCTCAGATCGGTAACTTGCATGCAAGTTTGAAGGTCTGATCAAAGAAGAGGGGGTGACCAGGCCGAAAGTCAGCGCTGCCCCTGCGCTGTGAAGTCAGACGTCTGCAGACTGTAGGATCTTGCCCTGATCAGGTGAGCGGCCAGGGAGGAGATGGGGCACTTGCCTTCTCAAGAGGAACAGGGAGTGATGTTGCTCCTCCAACATATTCTCTCTAAGAGAGGACTGCAGTATGATAGTGCTGCCTCACAGAGGCTGTTAAAGTGGTCCCATGATCGTGGCTTTATCCCCACCGTGCAAGCTGCCTTTGAGGTTTCTGAATGGGACCGTATAGGCCAGGCATTGTGGGATGAGATCAGTAAAGGGACAAAGAAAGCGCAGGAGCATTCTGCGCTATGGAGATCGATAACTGAGACTAAAGGAAATGAAATCGGAATGGACAGCAGTGGCATCTGTTTTCCTGGCCGCTGCTCCTTCACAAAGTCAGTCAGAGGTAGAGAAGCGTGCTACATCTATGGTATTTACTCCTCCCGTTGTGCCTGGCATGGCATCTCAGCAGCATCCCCAGCATAAAGGGAAAGACAAGGTGAAACAGCGTTTGTGCCCTAAAGTACAGGCAGAGAGTGCAAACGTGGTCACCTCCAACCCAGAGGAAGGAGACCCCAAATCGGAATTGGAACCAGACCCAGAGTCTCTGGCAGAACAGTACTTGTACCCTCCCCTTCCTGATCCCGACTCAGACGATTCAGACAGTTCGACTCATCGGCAGATGCGAACCACCCTCAGTGATGGTCAACTGCGACAGTTGCTGAAGAAATTAGAAGCATTGGAGCTAAAAGAAACCTCCAAACCCTCTGCCCCACCCCCCTACAACCCACTAGTAAAGAAAGGGGAGTGAGAGGGGGGTGTTGAGCACGGGGTAGGGGATTATGGTAATAACCCTGCTAAACGTTGGCATGGGATGATCAAAGATGCAATTGTTATGGGGGAATTTTTGGCTATGGGTCCCTCTTCATTCCCGGTGTTTAAAACTCCATAGGGGGGAAAGGAGTGGGAGGCATTGGATTTAAAGGTAGTAAAAGAGGCTCGTCAACCGGTAACATCCTATGGGTTAAAATCATCGTATACTCAGGCAATTACTGCACATATTTTTTTCTGCATATATCTTAGCACCATATGATATCCATTTCATAGCTCAATCGTTGCTTACTCCCCACCTTCTGATATGGTTTAAAGTGAGCACAGCAGAGGAAAAGGCTGGATACATGGCTACTGCCTTCACCGCTGCTGTTAAACCTCTTCTACAATAAGGTTAGGGTGATCATGAGGCTACTAAAGGTATGAGATGTTATAATTGTGAACGGATGGGACACTTAAAACAAAACAGTGTACTGTAAAGAAAATTAGTTCAGCAACCCGCCCCCCTCAGGGTAGTGTTACTTGTTTTGCAGATAAATGTATTAAATGTGACAAATTCGGACACAGGACAATTGAATGTCGTTGCTTTGCAACCTGGCTTGCCTAGCCCTTCAATGATACCTCAGGATTGGGATACCTCTATACCCAAGCGATTGTGAAAAATTTGCTTTCTCTGTCCCAGCAGTTAACAAAGAAGAGCCTGCTAAGAGATATGAATGGGTTGTTTTACCTCAAGGTATGAAAAATTATGTTATTTGTCAACTGTATGTTGCCTGGGCATTGCAACCGATCTGACAGAAACTGCAAAAATGTGTTATATATCACTATGTGGATGATATCCTAATTGCAGGCAAAGATTTAAACAAGGACTATCTGCTTTACCTGCTACAATCAGAATTAGCGAAAGCAGGACTGGTAATTCCACCGGACAGGGTGAAACCCCTTGGAAATATCTGGGGTGGATCATTCCCGGAACTGAAATTAGGCCTCAAAAAGTTAAAATTACCACACAGATAACAACCTTGTCTGTCGTGCAGAAATTGATGGGTGATATCCAATGGATCCGCCCTTTGTGTGGAATCACAAATGATATGATTGATTTCATGCCCCTTTTAAAGGGTAAGTCAAAGGCAGAAGAAAAAAAAAAAAGGCAATGATGCGGCAAACTCCTCATTTAATCTGTCTACTTCTCGAGAACTGATAACCTGGAGGAGGGGGTATATTTGTGTCCTCCTGCCTACAGGTCCATGGCGACTGCCTGCAAAGTTTGTCAAGCCTTGCCATGAGCCGGACAGACGAATGGAGGAACCTGATGCCTCAGCTACAGGAGCTGAACGTGAATACCCCAAGCAGAATGAGATAGAGGAAGAGAAAAACAAATGATTGCAAAGCATCACTTGGGGGCAACTGAAAAGTAACAGCTTGAATATGTGTGCTTGTAAAGTAGCTATTATTAGAGGCTTTGATTTTGTGTATAAAACCACCTGTATTTAGTAGCCAGTTGCTAATAAGAAACTACACCTTGTATTGTATAGATTTATCGCTTGAAAATGCAAAGTTGTAGTAGGTGCTAGAGAATGCTAAGGTAAAAGCTAGAAAGATCCTAATACAAGGGTAGTGTTATAATGTAGGTAATGGAACAAATTAAGAGGGTGAGAGAACACCACTGGTAGGAAATTTCTTTGGCTAGTTACTCTGCTAATATAAATTTGTGTGTGCCTTGCCATAATAACGACTTCTTACTGGATGAAGCAGGTGAAACTCTGCATTGACAACAAGGTGCAAGGATTGAGGCTGACCAAATGCCTGCTACCACAATCAAGGGCAAGACTGGGTTGGCCTCTGTGTTTGCCACCAAGAAGAACCTTTAGCTCCACTGCTGGCTGCAACCCAGCAGGCGCAGAGCGGTGCGGACACATGCCATGCCAGACCTTGATGTGAGGAATGGCCTTCCCTGTTATCAGAGAGCCATGCAGGAGATAAAGGGGACAGGCCCGACAGCCTGTAGTTGGCATATGTTGAAGTTATGATCTAGCCCAAATCCCCTGCTCAAGTAGTGTCATCCAAAAGATATATAAAACAAAAAGGGGGAGATGTGGAGACAGTGTTCTCACGGGAGAATGGATAATTGGTACATAAACTCTGAATAATCCTGAAAGATACAGCAAGGCAGTGAGAGGCCCGAGAAAGCTTAAGCAAACAAGATAAGAAGAAGCTGCAATTCACTAAGTTATGAGAACTGTGGGCTGTTGGCAAGCTTTCGAGGTCAAGTTCTCACACCTGTGCTTAACCAATTATGTGTTAGTTGCTAAGGGTCTTCAAGACATGTATCCAATCATAATATGCCAAATCACTCTAAGTGCCTGTGAGAAATGGTTTATAAGGGGTTAAAGCTTTGTAATAAATTGGCATTTGCTGATCACATTGATAGTCCCTGCGTTGTCCGTGACTCCCGCGTTGACACTCCCCAACCTGGTATTCTATGATACCTGCAATACATTGATGACATCACTGTGTGGGTTAATACAGCAGAAGGTTTTGAGAACGGGAAGAAAACAATCCAAATCGTACTGAAAGCCAGTTTTGCCATAAAACAAAGTAAAGCCAAGGGACCTGCAAAGGAGATTCTGTTTTGGGGAATAAAATGGCAAGATGCCAATGGATGTGATCAACAAGATAACAGCAATGTCTCGACCAACTAATAAGAAAGAAACACAAGCTTTCTTAGGTGCTTAGGGGTTCTGGAGAATGCACATCCCAAATTACAGTCTGATTGTAAGCCCTCTCTATCATGTGTCTTTTCATTGTTTCATTATTTCAAATGGGGCCCTGAGCAACAAGAAGCCTTTGAAAAATTAAATGAGAGAGTTCATGCAGTAAGCCTTGGACCAGTCCAGACTGGGCAAGATGTGAAAAATGTGCTCTACACCATCGCTGGGGAGAATGGTCCTACCTGGAGCCTCTAGCAGAATGCACCCTTGTCTTTTCATGTCGGGGGATACAGAGGATATGAGGCCAGCTATACTCCAATTGAGAAAGAGATACTGGCAGCCTATGAAGGGGTTCAAGCTGCTTTGGAAGTGATTGGCACTGTTGGAACTAGATGATCTTAAAATACTTTCCAACCCTAACTGTTCTATGGTTCCTCCTGGCACCCCAGTTGCCCATGCTGGGCTGGATGTTCAAACGCAGGGTGTCTTCTATATATCATGCAACCGATGCTACATGGAGTAAGTGGGCTGCACTAATTACACAACGAGCTTGAATAGGAAATCCCAGCTTACCAGGATTCTTGGAAGTGATCTTGGATTGGTCAGAAGGCAAGGATTTCAGAATGTCACCAGAGGAGGTGATGCGTGCTGAAGAGGCCCCACCACATAATGAACTGTCAGAAACTGAGAAACAATATGCCTTGTTTACTGATGGGTCCTGACATATTGTGGGAAAGTGTCAGAGATGGAAGGCAGCTGTAAGGAGTCCCATGCGACAAACTGCAGAAACTGCTGAAGGAAAGCGTGAATCAAGTCAGTTTGCAGAGGTGAAAGCCATCCAGCTGGCCTTGGACATTGCTGAATGAGAAAAGTGGGCAATATTTTATACTGACTCACGGATGGTGGCAAATGCCCTGTGGGGGTGGTTGAAGCAATAGGAGCAAAAACACTGGCAAGGCAGAGGTAAATCCACCTTGGCTGCTGCATTGTGGCAAGATGGGACTCCTTTTGCTCAAGGACCTGGGTGCACTTGGTGGGTAATGAAGGAGGATGGGGAAGCCTATTATGTGCCCCAAGGGGATGTGATTTTGGGTGAGAATAGCCACTGAATTAAACTGTATGCTGTTGACTGCTATATAACACTTTTATGGCAGCTATATGACTGTTACTGCACGGGGCATCTTGTGGTGCCCATGTCCACTGCTCCAGACTTGCAGGCCTGAACCCGACCACCTTTTGATCATCACATTAATGAAGAATGAACTTTGATGAAAGTGGATGAGCACAGCAGTGATGAAATCGGATCTGGTTTCACTAAGCAACAATTCAACACCACACACCATCTCTCCTGCCCTGAAAGACTTATGATAAGATGGGGCTCAGTACTGGACTGAATGAACTCAGTGAACTTTTATAGGACTGGTCCATAGACTAAGGGAAAGGTATCTGTATTTATATACATATGTCAAGAGACAGAAAAGGTGATGGTATACTGGAAAGTGTGGGATCTGATCATGATGTAAATGGTATGGAATAAGGGGTGGATACTGTCCTGGTTTCACATGGAATAAATTTTCTGCCTAGTAGCTGGTACAGTGTCATGTTTTGGCCTTAGTCTGAGAATAATGTTGATAACACCCTCATGGTTTTAGTTGTTTCTACATAGTGCTTAATATAAACCAAGAATTTCTTAGTTTCTTATGTTCTGACAGTGACCAGGTGCACAAGAAGCTGGCAGGGATCACAGCCAGGACAGCTGACCTGAACTAGCCAAAGGAATATTCCATACCATAGAACATCATGCTCAGTATATAAACTGGGGAGACTTGGCCAAGACAGGCCGATCACTGATTAGGGACAGGTTGGGCATCAGTCAGCTGGTGGTAAGCAATTGTATTCTGCTACACTTGTGTTTTCTGAATTTTTTTTGTTTGTTTCAGTTACCAGATTTTCTAACTGGAAAGTGAGCCATAAATTTAAATATCTTCATAGTGCTCTTTTTAACCATTCACACAAAGATCCTAGAGAACACAGAAAAGGAAAAGCCTACCCAAAATGTCTTCTTCAGATCAGTACACAAATTTCTACGGTCATGCTAACTTTTTCCCCCTGCCCTCCGTTTGCAAGAGAAATGTGTATATCACTTAAATTCCTGTGAGTGTTGCAAGCTTGATTATTTGATTTTATTTGATTATAAGAGGAAAGAAAGATTTATTCGGACCTTTAAAGTTATATGCTACTTAAACTCTGAAATCAGCACTACAATTAATACTCAGCAGGGCAAGCACTTTATAACAGTGAAAAAATCTACTCATATGATTAATTCTCTGGAAGTATACTGAAAGCTCCTTCCATTTCCTTACATCCTAACAGTTCTAGCAATAATCTAAAAAGAGCATTTAAATACAACAAGGAAACATGCAACACACAGAGAAATAGAGGCAGTTAAAAAGAAAACAGAAGACAGAAAAAGATTATTGTGCCAATATATTTTCCAGGTTCTTGAATAAAAATTATTTTGAACAGTACTTCT
Organism: Neopsephotus bourkii; assembly: GCF_033783945.1. Taxonomy (NCBI): domain Eukaryota; kingdom Metazoa; phylum Chordata; class Aves; order Psittaciformes; family Psittacidae; genus Neopsephotus; species Neopsephotus bourkii. Next base: position 259,824 of record NW_026901076.1, on the reverse strand, counting down.
TTTGGATATTCCAGCAGATTTGAAACTGCGTGGCTTCAAAATTTTGTAAACCAAAGTCTAAGAAATAATGAATTACCAACAACTAGAGAATGTAAATACTGAAATTATTTCAGTTGGGAAGCAAGAAAAAGTATAAGAAGATTGCAAATAGCTTTTTAAACACATATACAACTTCTGGCAGGCCAGAAGTATCAGATTTCTAAAACAGCAAGACTTGGGCGAGTTCTTCACATGTATTGCATGGATGCAGTGAGTACAATGACTATAATCATACCATTTAAGATAAGAATAAAAATCAGAATTCTGTTCATCATAACATTGGAAAATAGAGTTAAAAAAAGAGCTAAAATTATGATGTCATACAATGTTGACTTAGCCATTACATAGCCATAGAATTTAGAGAAAACATAATAGGGCACACCTAACTGAAAAAGCATTGTGCTCTGCCACACTGCTAAAGCAGATAACACTTGCAAGAAAAACTACAGTTGCTTGGTATAAATCTCAGTCCCCAGTATCCAAATGATGCAGCCGTTTCAACAGAATTTTGTAGTGGAAATAGCTTTGGACACAGAACAGGAAATTACAATTTGACAGGCTTTCATTAATATGTCTGAGTTAAGAATAACTCAGATTATCATTCCTTAGCTGCTTTTTATGATTATCTTAACACGAATAAGAACTTCCTGTCACAAATAACTATTCTTGTCATTTTCTGCTTAGAAAAGAGCATAAATACCTATCTTGTATCAGACTTATCATAAGATTCATATGAATTTTCAGTGAAAAAGGTGACACACATTTTTCCTTACTGCTATTACTGTTATGTAAAAAGTCCCCATCGGATTGCATTGTAGGGAAATCATCTTCATCATCTTCTACCACTAAATGTGAAAGAGAATGAGTTACGGGAGTGAGAAAGCTTTCCCAATTCTTTACTGTGCAAAAAGGGATTAAAAGCATGATCTAGGGTGAGGTGTCCCTGCCCATGGCAAAGGGGTTGAAACTAGACGATCTTAAGATCCTTTCCAACCCTAACTATTCTATGATTCTATGAAAAGCATCTTCATAGCTAAGAACTATTTAAGATTTTTTCCTATAACAACAGTCATGACACCACCACCCCCCTTTCTTTTAACCTGAAACCACTATCAACATTACTTTCAGAAACCATCAGGAGACTAACATTTGCTCAGTGTCAAAATTTAGCACTTGATCGTAAGAAGAACATTATTTTGGTGTTACAACTGTATAAGCAGGGAGCCACAACTGAGCAATTATATACTGTTTTACACTAGAAAGTTCTCAAAGTGGAATAGTACTTATCTACTGTTTTCTCACTATCAAAAGTTTCAGGCTGCCAGAAAAAATGTGAGGATGAATATAAATACCTCAAGAGAGTGCCTGAATACAAGCTGTGCTCTGAGAAGAACAATTCAGAGATATGTAGACATCTATACCTGAGTCTACTAGGACATTACATGCACACTCAGTACTCTAGCTGCAGCAAATACATCTCAGGAGCATTCATTATGGCAGAACCTTTGCCTTTTGTAAAGAACATATTTTTCCTGTCAAAACTAATATCCTATTGTTTTTCTAAATAAAGTTAAGAGATACAACGTTAAACTAAGTTAAATTCATTTTATGGGGTAAACAATTACTGTTCTAGAACATCAAATGCTTAAAAAAGCATTACTTTTATACAGTTGACAGCTACAGGTTTATATTGAAGTTAAGCAGATTTTTATGGGAATCCAATTTCTGAAGTGAAAATAGTTAACACTGTTGATGCAGAAATATCTATGATTAATCCCATTACTACAGAGTATATTTAAGATATATATTTTATTTATATGGCATCAAATGCTATAGTAACTATTGTGTTACCACAAAAGTAGGTCAGAGAAACTCTCTAAGACTCAAGGTGGAGTTTTAGAAAGCAGCATTCTTTATTGCAGTGCTGGGCGCACACGTGAATCGTTTCGCAAAGGTGAGCGCACCCAGTACTTGCCAGCAGAATATTTGCATTCTAATTACACATGTGCTTTCTCGATGAGTGAGGGTCTCTGGTGGTCACTGATAGCCTTCCTCACTGTGTTTATTGAATGACCTCAGTGCTTGTGCACGCTCACAAGGTCCTAGTGCTGAGTTAGCAATTGGCATGCCCTTGCTTTTGTTCTCCTCCAGTCTCTGTTACCTTGAAGGCTAGCATCCTTGGTCTTATTTGCTGTCTCCTTAGTTGTTATAAGACCCGTGATGTTCCTTCCCCCATCAGCTGAACATTCCTTTCTCTCTCTCTGTTAGCAACTTAGAACAGTTTGCTATATTTTACTATGTTAGTTTAAAGCCACACACACTACTGTTAGTGTAAACTTATAATTTAAGCATACAATTGTGTAAAAGTTAAATTCTATAGAGATAAAATTTTTTAATTACAGTTTTACCTTTATCCCTCTGGAGTTCATCTTTGGAAACTGCATCTGCACAGGTATCAAAATATTTCTGTAAAGTATCAACTTGTCTATACAAGATGTCCCTAAAGGTTTCCATTTCTGCAAGCTTCTCACGTAAGCTATGGCCCTTCTGAAAATACAAGAGAAAAAAGGCTCAAATGCTTCTACGTACTCAGCAATAATTCAATAAAAAAAAAATATAAAATTCTGCAGTTATGAAGAAAAACTTCAAGTACACTAGACATTTCACATATCAACAGATATAAAATACTGTTAATGACAGAAAATATGAAACTGTATGTGTTTCTTACTCATTTTAACCACTGATCACTGATCTCAACTTTTCCTCTTGACTGCATCTGCTAATTTAGAGCATTCGATAAAAGCTTATTAAAAACATGATCTTGCATGCTACCAGGTTTACGCCTATTTGCCAGAAAACAGGCAGTTCTATTTTAAGATCTTTGTTCTAATATTTACTCCCCCCTTTATTGTGCTGCTCCTCTTCTGCTCTTCTAAAAGTACAGCCCACCCAAATTCAAATGTTAAATATTTATACACATGAAACAAGGAAAGACATCATTTGTCAATCACTAAAGTCACAGAATCACCATTTCCTTTCATTTAGAAGCCCTGATAGTCTCAAAAGTATGCTAGGAAAAGTTAATATTTCCTCCTACAGGTTTGATTTTCTTGCCATTTGAAAATGACACCATAGTTTAACATGGACAACTGCATAGAGGCATGAAAAAGCTTCCTGTACGATCTGTTTATTATCACATGCTAATTACTAACACATAATAAACCAAAGATATGGTGGGTGTTTTTTTCCTACAATTGTGTGAATAAGTCTTCACATAGCTTATTTCCTCTCCACTTTTGTGTGTTATTTACACACCAATGCTAAGAAAATGTTAGTCACTAACCTTGAATGAAGAGGTGGACGTTGCAGTAGAGGCTCAAGGACAACAACGAATGGCTGAATCTCGGTTCATACAAACTTTACAAGACCTGATCTGATCCCTACAGAACCGGGTAGTTAACTTAAAAGAACAGTTAGACAAAGAGAAAAATCAGGCTAACTACTTGCAATTAGCCCTGAGAAAGGAACTCCTGGCAGAGAAAAGCACCTCTCCATGGTCTGAGAAAACAACTGAATACCCCTGCAGTGACCTAGAAGTGAGACTAAGGTTAGAAAAATTAAACGTTCCTGCTGTTTCTCTCTGACCCTTGAGAAAAAAATTAATATACTTATGAAGACAGAGAGGACGAATTCCCACAAATTACCACCAAAGAGGTTCCGTGTAATGTTGCAAAATTAGCTAAACTTAAAAAGGAATTCAGTCGTACTCTGAAAGAATCAGAAACCGAATATGTTTGGAGAGTATCGCTGTCTGGGGGAGAGTAAATTTTACTAAGTGAGAAGGAAGCTGAGGGGTATTGGGGGCCAGTATACAAGGAGGCACAAAAGCACAAAATGTAATCAGTTCTAAGTAACCTTGATGGCTTTGTAATGGAAAATAACTGAGGTGCTTGAAGGTAGTTGACATAGTTTTAGGTCCTTAGGACCTTAGTACAAAAAGTGTAAGAAAAACAGGATAGAAAAACAGGACCTGGAGATGGGGAGTATCTGGGACTAGCAGATGTCCAGGATGGGTGCAAATAAACTAGCTGATAAGTAGAAGGACAGGATGATTGCTATGCTTGTGGTGTTAATGAACCCATTAAAAAGGTAAACATCTAGTGGGGAGTATCTGGGACTAGTATATGTCCAGGATGGGAGCAGTTAAACTAACTGATAAGTAGGACAGGATGATTGCTATGTCTGTAATGTTAATTAAGCTGGTGCTTCAAAGACTGCCAAAAGTTATGAAGATTGTCGGGAGAAATAAACAACCCTCAGAGACCATCATCACATTTTTGTATGCACGCGGGAAACTTTCTGGAAAATTATGTAATTCATGTGTAGCCTCATGAATATGTATGTATACCCAGTGACTATATAAGGATGGCCTGAGTAGCAATACGGAGGAACATGTTAGGAGGAACTATCCCCCTTGTCTCCCGGCCCCGCAATAAAGAATACCTGCTTGTCAACTTGAAAACTTTGTTGGCAGGTTTGTTCCTGGAGTTTTCTCTGAATCATAACCACCAGTAACCATGGTGCACCCTGGTCCTTATCTCAAAGGGCAACTTATTAGGTTGGAGGACTTAACTCTTTGGAAAGGAGAGATCCCCTCTCCATCACAGGGACAATTGACCATTTGGTAGAAAATGTACAGAAAGTGGCATGTCTGCAAATGATGTACAGTCTGGAACTTAGACTTAAACAGGAGTCCCCGATGATGATACCGGTTGATCCCGAATGTATGACTCCTCTCATTTGGGGTATTCCTGACACCCTGAAAGCCATGGGGATCCAATTGCAGGGAAAGATACAAGAAACATCTCAAAGTTGTTGTTGCTGCCCTGGAAGGACTGCTGTCACCTGTCGAAAGACAGAAAAGAAAGTATGGACACGGGGGAAAGTTGCCCAAGAGTTGATTAATTGTGGGAGAAAGTACAGTCCCATCCATACTTTTATTTCTAGTAAAACTGATACTAAGGGACTGAGGCGAACAGAGGTAAAAACCTCTCTTCACCTGACTAATGGGAAACACCCAACATACCCTACTTCCCCAGGAGGTAGAAATATTCCTAATAAAAGAGAAAGGTTGTGGACATTGGGGTGGCAAAAGGGCATTCCTAAAGATTTAATGGATGGATTACCCACTGAAAAATTGGAAAAACTGATAATAGAGTGGCACAAAATAAACTCTGTGGGCCCTTGTCGTGGTTTAACCAATGCCAGACAGCTTGTTCACCCACTCCCCCCCTTTACTTGCCCTCCCCCTACTCCTGGAGGGACAGAGAGGAGAATCAGAAAAAAAAATGCAACTCCCATGGGTTGAGATAAGAACAGTTTAGTAACTAAGGTATAACACAAATCACTACTGCTACCACCAATAATAGTAATGATAAAGGAAATAACAAGGGAAGAGAATACAGCACCTCATCACCAGCCGACCGATAACTTGCCCCCCCCCCAGCCCGACCAAGCACCAACCGATACCTCTTCCAACCCTGCAGTCCACACTTGCCCTTCCGGGTAACTCCCAGTTACATCCAAGGCATGACGTGCTGTGGTATGGAATACCTCTTTGGTCCGTTTGGGTCAGGTGTCCTGTCTCTGCTTCCTCCCGGCTTCCACTCCTCCCTGGCAGAGCATGAGGCTCACAAAGTCCTTGGCCAAACCAAAACATCATTTTTATCAGCTTTGTTCCCACCCCGAAAGTCAAAACACAGCACTGCACCAGCTACCAAGAAAGAGAAAAATGACTGCTACTGCTAAACCCAGGACAGCCCTAAAGTAAATGAAAGACCCCCACAAAATATGGAAGGCCCTAGTGCCCCAGCACTTATAGATTTATCAGAATCTATACCATAACCTCTCACCCATGGGGTGGAAAACTTATTCCCCTGCCTCTTGACTGTGAGCAAAGGGGTGGAGGGTGGATATATATTCAACAGCTCACTGAAAATTACTAAGGCAAATTACTTGTTTTGTGGGACCTAATCTGGTGCCACATTTTCCACTTGCTTTGTTTTGTACGACCTCATAGAAAACTCAACTCATAATGCTATTGCCAGTTGTCCCACAGGTTTTCACAATTTTGTTAGATGGTTTCTCCCTTGTTTGGGAGTGAGTGAATTAGAAAAGGCAATTGTATATATATCTGCAGTAATTAAAAACATTGAGAGTGAAATTATAGATGCTATGCAGGCATTACAGATTGAGGTATCCAGCCTATCCTAGGTGACACTGCAAAACTGTATGGCCCTTGACTTGCTATTAGCTTCCCAAGGAGGCGTCTGTACAATCATAAATACAAGCTGCTGCACATACACAGGTCAGAGCAACAAAATATCTACAGATTTGGCTGAAATTTGAGAACAGGCAAATCTTGCACCGTCATTAGAGATGATACCTCATGGGATTTTGCCGCAGAAAATATGTGGACTCAGTCAGAGATCAATATGATCAGACCAAAGCCGTTTATTACAAAGCCTTAACTCCTTATATACTATTGCTTACATGCACTTACAGTGATTTGGCATATTATGATTGGATACATGTCTTGAAGACCCTTAGCGACTAAAATATAACTGGTTAAGCACAGGTGTGAGAACTTGACCTCAAAAGCTTGCCAACAGTCCACAGTTCTCATAACTCAGTGAATTCCATCTTCTTATCTTGCTTGCTTAAGCTTCCTCAGGCCTCTCACGGCCTTGCTGTATCTTTTAGGATTGTTCAGAGTTCACGTACCAAATATCCATTCTAATGTGAGAACACTGTCTCCACATCTCCCCCTTTTTGTTTTATATATCTTTTGGATGACTGTACTTGAGCAGGGGATTTGGGCTAGATCATATCTCCAGCATATGCCAACTACAGGCTGTTGGGCCTGTCCCCTTTTTCTTCTACATGGCTCTCTGATAACAGGGGAGGACATCCTTCACATCAAGGTCTGGCATGGCATGTGTCCCTATCACTCCACGCCTGCTGGGTTGCAGCCAGCAGTGGAGCTAAAGGTTCTTCTTGGTGGCAAACACAGAGGCCAACCCAGTCTTGCCCTTGATTGTGGTAGCAGGCATTTGGTCAGCCTCAGTCCTTGCACCTTGCTGTCAATGCAGAGTTTCACCTGCTTCATCCAATAACAAGCTGTTATTATGGCAAGGCACACACAAATGTATATTAGCAGAGTAACTAGCCAAAGAAATTTCCTACCAGTGGTGTTCTCTCACCCTCTTAATTTGTTCCATTACCTACATTATAACACTACCCTTGTATTAGGATCTTTCTAGCTTTTGCCTTAGCATTTTCTACCAGCTACTACAACTTTGCATTTTCAAGTGACAAATCTATACAATACAAGGTGTAGTTTCTTATTAGCAACTGGCTAGTAAATACAGGTGGTTTTATACACAAAATCACAGCATCTAATAATAGCTACTTTACAAGCACACATATTCAAGCTGTTACTTTTCAGTTGCCCCCAAGTGATGCTTTGCAATCATTTGTTTTTCTCTTCCTCTATCTCATTCTGCTTGGGGTATTCACGTTCAGCTCCTGCAGCTGAGGCATGAGGTTCCTCCATTCGTCTGTCCAGCTCATGGCAAGGCTTGACAAACTTTGCAGGCAGTCGCCATGGACCTGTAGGCAGGAGGACACAAATATACCCCCTCCTCCAGGTTATCTGTTCTTGAGAAGTAGACTGATTAAACTGAACATTGTTAACAGTTGAGGTGTTTGCTGCATCACTGCCCCCCCCCCCCTTTTTTTTTAAGTCGCTCACTCTGCTTTGCATGGCCACTAACGCAGGCCTGCTCGGCAGCTGCTATAGATGCCCGCCTGCTTGGCCGCAGCTACAGCTGCCTGCCTGCTTCAGCAGAAACCATAAATACCTGCTGGAAACCGCACTTTTGCATTAAACCTTTCTTGCCCTAAATGTTAAACTGCTACCCTTTAAAAACTTTTACATGAACCCGACAACAGAAAATACACAGAACACTATCTACCCTCAACACACACACACACGTATGGGATCCCACAAGCACATTCCACACAACTACAATATTTGAAGCACAAAATCCAGACAATCATTACTCCCACTATGCAGTGCCACGGACAGAATGTGGCACAAGGGCCCTGTGAAGACTATTAGGAAATCAGCTCTGAGAAGCATCATTGCAGTGTGAGGTGGCAGGCTCAACCTTAGTGGGCATCCCCACAGAGGCTCTGTCTCCCCCACATCACATGAGGCTTGGGCTTTTATACTGACCAAAATGTACACTCATTCTTGTGAGGTATATAGGAATGATTCGTGTCAGCAATTTAGGAGTCCTTGTCATCACTGTACTTTGGGTGGAATCGAAAATCCTTGAAATCATTGTCTCATGTGTAGAATGTATATGAATGATCAGATTATGATAGATGTTCCTGTCAATACAATGGTGAAAGAGAAGAAGAAAAAAAGGAATAATCCTTCCTAATCAAACGCTTTGTTACTTTAAGGGGTACTTTGTTTAACTAGTTGAATGTCTCAAATGCTTTGCTAATTACAGGGGTACTTTGTTTAACTGCTTGAATTCCTTAAGGGGGTTAGGTAATCAAGAGATACCTCCTGTTACAGGATGAGGTGAAACTTGTGTATTGAATAAGTAACTATATAAGAAATGGAATTTAGGGGGCTAAAATGGTGGTTAAGCTTGTGATAGACATCCCCTGTTAATGTATTACCAAGGAATTCAATAAATTTTTAAGAAGTTTCTTCACCCAAAGATAAGACCCCGGCAACAGGAGGAGAACAATGAAAAGGAACCACGTCGATATTTGGGTGAAGGAGACAACAGGATTGGCTGAAACCCAAGACTGAGGAGCATAAGAGACTGTACCCCAGAAATCTCGGTGTGCATCTTGGGTGGAGCGGAGACTCCCCGGCGCACCCAGCACTGCTTTCTTATTGCCTCTCAATATTAATCAATTGTAATAAAAAATTAATTAAATCAGATCATGGCAAAGACGGAATTTTTATAACAAAAGGAAGAAGACAATAATAGTAACTAATTAAATAGTGAAAAAAATGGAAAAAAAACTCTTGGTTAAAATAGCATGAAAAAGACCTAAGAATATTAAGATTAACAAGTGAAACAAGGATACTGAGGAACTGTAAGAAAACTTTTTCCTCAAAGGTTCGAGTAAAATAGCCCATGCATGGCAAAGGAGAAGAAAAACCCTGAAATAGAACATAAGAGGGTACTAGAAAATCACATTCCCTAAGTATTGTACGAATTAGTCTTTATAGAACGAAATCAACTTTCGAAGAATATATAGTTTACATTGCATACTGTATAGTCACGGTTATGCAAGCATGACTAAAGCACCCCAGCTCACTGCAAGGACATTCACCACCCTAAAAGACAAAGTATACCCCCAGACTATCAAGATAACACTAGCATCCTAGCCCCTCTAACACCTCTATGAAACCATCCATTATGACATCACAGACAAGTAACTCTAGCAAGACTGAACTGAGAGACATACAGATTGTCCTGGGCTTAGCAGTAGCAGTCATTTTTTCTCTTGGTAGCTGGTGCAGTGCTGACTTTCAGGCAGGGAACAGAGCTGATAACAATGATTTTTTGGTTTGGCCAAGGACTTTGTGAGCCTCATGCTCTGCCAGGGAGGAGGGGAAGCCGGGAGGAAGCAGAGACAGGACACCTGACCCAAACTGACCAAAGAGGTATTCCATACCACAGCACATCATGGCCAGGAGGTAACTGGGAGTTACCCGGAAGGACAGGGGGTCTTCTGGGTCTGACTCGTTTTTCGGCGGGTGGTATTGTATTCTTTTCCCTTGTTATTTTCTCTTATCATTGTTGTCGTTGGTGGTAGCAGTGGTGATTTGTGTTGTACATTGGTTGCTGGACTGTTCTTATCTCAACCCGTGGGAGTTGCATTCTTTCGATTCTCCTCCCCATCCCTCCGGGAGCGGGGAAGGGAGGGAGCCCCTGGGGGGGGATGCGGGTCTCAACTGCTTCCAGCTCAGCACCATTCAATGGGAGTGAGTGCACAAGCTGTCTGGCTGGGTTTAAACCACGACACAGATCAATAAAAAAAGGCAGAAAATGATGCCATAGAATAATAGTTGCTTTGCAAAACAGAACTATGTGTGTGTGTCCTGGTTTCTATGGGATAGAGTTAATTTCCTTCCTAGTAGCTGGTGCAGTGCTGTGTTTTGGCTTTGGTCTGAAAATAATGCTGATAACACACCAATGGTTTAGTTGTAGCTCAGTAGCACTTACCCTGATCAAGGACTTTTCAGTGTCTCATGCTCTGCCAGTGAGGAGGAGCACAGGAAGCCGGGAGGAAGCAGAGACATGACACCTGTCCCAAACTAGCCAAAGGGGTATTCCATCCCACAGCACATCATGCCCAGTATAGAAAATGGGGGGTGTTGCCCAGAAGGCCCAGATTGCTGCTCAGGTCTGGCTGGGTGTCGGTCAGTGGGGGGTGAGCAATTGCATTGGGCATCACTTGTGTTTATTGCTTTTTTCATTTTCCCCTTTTTAGTTTTATATTCTCTCCCCTTCTTATTTCCCTTATAATTATTATTATTGGTGATAGCAGTAGTAGTTTTGTATTATACCTTAGCTATTGGACTATTCTTATCTCAGCCCGTGGGATTTACATTCTTTCAGTCCTCCTCGGGGGTGGTGGGGGGGGTGGTGGGGAGAAGGGAGGGAGGGAGCGAGCAACTGCATGGTTCTGAGTTACTGGCTGAGTTATCACAACAGCATATCTGACCAGGGCATATCAAAACAATTGTTATAAGCATTCACTGCATTGGTTTCATAGCCACTAGTTACAATCTTGACTTACTTACTTTCAGAGTTGTGCTTTTTCTCAAGGTTATATTATGTCACACCTTACTTGCAGTATGTGTGCTCCGCAGTGCTGATTATCATCCATGGGGACTAGGGTTAAATTATCACTCTCTTGTACTTTGCAACTCTGGTTTATGATATCACGGGATCACTGATTGTGGAACTGTGGAACTCAGCATTGCCTTCCTTTGGGAGGCACATAAGGGGAACTATTAATAATACCTTTTGCATTTTCTCCTTGGAGGGCCAACCTATGGTGGAGCCTCCTACAGCTTCCTCCCATATCTTCTTCAGGCTATTTACAATAGCACTTGAAAATTCTGAAACTTTTAATATCCCTGTGATCCAGCATGGCCCTATTGCTAGGAACCAGCATTTTGTTGAATATCGTTCAGGTCTTGTTTAAAGTTAAGCAACTATTTAAAATAACACCAAGAGATCTTCCCTGAGGATGGATAGTTATGAGTGGCAGGGCGTGTGGGATAGCATGGCTTGTATAGCAATACGACGACACACGTTAGGAAGAGTTACCCCTGTGTCTCCCGGCGCCGCAATAAAGAATACCTGCTTGTCAGCTTGAAAACTTTGTTGGCAAGTTTGTTCCTGGAGTTTTCTCCAAATCAATCTGAAAAGGTCTGCCGAGGGCTGCAACCCCTGGGGCTGTGACCGCTGAGCACTATGATCCTGACCGGACCTCTTTTGGTGTTGGTCCTGATAAGACCCGTATAGGAAACTGCCACGGCTGCTAGAAACAACAACTGTAGTGAATGTGTTACTACAACTAGATGAGGAAAAGTGACTTCTCAAACACTGATCTATCACACTGTGTATGAATGCAAGGGAACGGTAACTGGCTGCTATATATATATTCAAACTCAATATGGACTTTGTAAAGAAGGTACTAAAATGGTATGTTTTAATCCGAAAGAACTCCCCTATCAATACTGGATAGAGATAAGAACAAACTCAGCAGAAGGAAGACTAATGGCAACAAGCCAAATAATAACTAATCTAAGACAACCTGTATGAGTAACCTTTGACGTCTGTGACACTATTGATGATGACCTATATTCAAATTGTGGATACTTGAATTGGAGGAGGTATTATAGAGAATGTGAAATATATTTGTCCCTGACCAAAAGAGAGATCATATTTACCTACTGGTTGTTATGCAGATTGGGATTATGATAGACAGTCCGAAAGAAGTTATCATTTTTGTGGACATACTGGATGGAGTTGTGCCTGCTGGAGTACAATTCCTACCTGGGGATGGCCCCAAGAATGCAAGGGAACCCAATTGGGGGCAGAGATTAGAAAGGGAATAACTTTTCCCAATTGCACAGCCCATTCTTGTAATCCTGTCAATCTAACTATTTGGAATCCAGGACAATGGAGACAAGAGGAGGTAAAAATTGGACTATCAATTTACGGAACTGGAGAAGATCCAGGGGTAATTTTACAAGTAATAATTAAAGAAAAACCTAGAGAGTCAGTACAACACCACTTATTATTCAATTCCTTCTATCATGAAATGGAAACAGGAATCCAATATGAAATTCCCACAGTTGCTACAAATCTCTTTGTAAATCTTGCTGAAAATATAGCTAAAGCATTGAATGTAACTAACTGCTATGTTTGTGGGGGAACTAACCAAGGGGAGAGATGGCCCTGGGAGGCAATGGAGAGTAACATAAGCAACCCTGAAATCTGGAAAAATCGAAAAGGGAAAAATAGGAGACAACAACGGATCTTACAAACGAATATAATTGGTAAAAGTTGGCAGAATTTAGGAAATGGTGGAAAACCAGTAGGAACTTTACTTTGTGAAGGGGGTTATATATATGGAACAGAACAAAGAGTGGGAAAAATGGGGAAAACCTATTGATTAGGAGAAAATTCCAGGAAGAAACTTGCCAACGAAGTTTTCAAGCTGACAAGCAGGTATTCTTTATTGTGGCGCCGGGAGATACGGGGGATAGCTCCTCCTAACGTGTGTCTCCCCGATTGCCACACAAGCCGTCCTTTTATAGCCCCTGGGCATACATACATATTCATGAGGCTACGTATGGATTACATCATTTTCCAGAGAGTTCCCCGCATGCGTACAGAATTGTGGTGGTGGTCTCTGAGGGTCGTTTACTTCTTCCAACGATCTTCATCACTTCTGGCAGCCTTTGAAGCACGCGCAGTAGATGCTCATACCAGTTTAATTGGTTCGTTAGCACCAGAGACATAATAATCCTCCTATCCTCCTACTTATCAGTTAGTTTAACTGTAGCCCATCCTGGACACCTGCCATTCCCAGATACTCCTTATCCCTGTGTCCTGTTCTTCTAGGCTGTTTTTATTAAAACTAGGCCAACTGTAATGATTTATCTTGTGAGAATTCTCAGTATGTTCCCTAGCTGTACTCTATTATTTTCTCTATGTATCATGCACCTCAGTAATTTTCCATTGCTACTGTTACAAAGCCATCAAACTTAACATTACTTAAAACTTCTATATCCCATTTTGTGATTTTGTGCCCCTTTGTCTCAAATTCCCCCCTTTTTCTGTCCTTTTGCAAATTCTTTTGCAACATTTTATATATAACCATTACCATCAAAAGTCTTTTTGAAGCAATTTCCCGTTTCTACCTGGTGCTTAATTTCATTCCTTTTCCAATCTTCGTAATTTATCATAGACCGTTTACAACACCAGAGGGAACACTGTATCATACCACAAGTAATCAGTAGTAAAATAATTAACACCAGCATTCCTGCAACCAGTTGCCTCAAACAGGAGAGATTGGGTAACCATGAAGTTAACTTTTTCCATGTTTCTTCAAAACCCCAGGAGGCGTCATCCATGGCCATTTCATGAAATATCTTAGTTTGTTTCCAAATTTCCTCCAGATCTGTTTCAATTCTCCCACTTTGGGTCTCTATAGTTTGGAGAAGAGGAGATTGAGGGGTGACCTTATTAGTGTATATAAATATATAAAGGGGGAGTGTCACGAGGATGGAGCCAGGCTCTTCTCAGTGGCAAACAATGATAGGGCAAGGGGCAATGGGTACAAACTGGAACACAAGAGGTTCCACTTAAACTTGAGAAGAAACTTCTTCTCAGTGAGGGTGACAGAACACTGGAACAGGCTGCCCAGGGAGGTTGTGGAATCTCCTTCTCTGGAGACATTCAAAACCCGCCTGGACACGTTCCTGTGTAACCTTATCTAGGTGTTCCTGCTCCGGCAGGGGGATTGGACTAGATGATCTTTTGAGGTCCCTTCCAATCTCTAACATACTGTGATACTGTGATACTGTATAGGAGCAACAACTTTCATTGATTATGGAAGAAATCCCTCTTTGTGATGCCAGTAACATGCCTAGAGCCATTCAGTTTTGTAATATCACCTTAGATAGGCTGGTCATCTCTTGTTGTTCTGCCTGGATTATATTGATGTTTTTACTCTCCATTTCTTCTATGGTTGCCTAGATATTTACAATTGCCTTTTCTGATCCACTTACTGCTAAAGATGGAATTATCCCTTTTACAAAACTATGAAATGAGTTGTGCCGTTCAATAATAGGGTTAAACCCTCACTTAATTCGTTTAGCAAAACTTCTAATCCAGGTCCCGGAAGGGTACCTGTTGATAATAGTAAAATTGGGTATTACAGCACCTAAGGTGCATGCCCCTTTCCAGTTGGGGGTAGAATCTTATAAGCATTTTTTCCACATAACCAATACCATCCTTTCCCTTTAGGAACGGGCCATCACTGAACTACGATACCATCCATATTAATTGTATGACTGCAATTTGAATGGTGACCTACATCTGTGGCATTTAAACAAGAAACATTTCTTACCCTGGTTCCTGGTGTAATACATCTTTGTGCACAGATGTAGTATTTATTACCTGGGTTAGGATTAACTATTCCAAATGTTAACCTTTCCTTCGAATACAGATTGCTAGTGTTCACCCACAAATTTGTCCATGAGACAGTGTTAGGAATTGGAACTCCAATTAATGGGAGATCCAGGCTTTCTCCTGCACACACCCAACAGTCACTGCGATTAAAACATTAGTAACATTCTGCACTAATTTCAGGTATAAGTTCTGGTCCCAAGCTTGTGCGCCAGTTATCATATGAGTCCAAATTATGATTGACGCAATTTCATACGCAGGGGTACTGAAGATTCGATCCACCACGTCTTCTCTGGCTCTGGTGCTTTCTTTATTCTTGAATAATGCATCCAAGCAGGTTGTTCCTTTATCTTCACTGCTGTAAAGGTGATCAATAATATCTGGTACGGTATGCTCCACTTCTCCTGTAGAGGATCTCCTGAAAAATTCTTAACATAAACCCAGCCTCCAGATCTGAAAGGGTGAATCAGATAATCCAAACCTCTTGCTCTTGTCCCTACTATTCTCTTATTTATCTCCTCCAATTTTTTTCCCAGATTGATCAGAAACTATCAGAGATAGTCTTCCCCCCACTTCCTGAAGACTTTCTCCTTTAAACTGGGACTGATATGGTCTTCCATACAAAATCTCAAATGGGCTAACCTCTTCTTTCGACCGAGGTTTAGTTTGAATTCTTAATAAAGCCAGTGGTAAACCATGGTACCAATATAAATTCATTTCCTGACATATTTTACTAATTTGTTGTTTAATCAGATGGTTCATCTTTTCTACTTGTACACAGGCCTGAGGCCTATATGGAACATGTAGTTGCCAATCAATTTCTAATTTTTTGCTAATTTCTTGTAACAATTTTGCACTAAAGTGCAAGCCTCGGTCAGAAGAAATTGCCTCTGGTACCCCAAAACGAGCTTATTATCTTGTTAAATAATATTTTAATCACTTGTTTTGCATTATTTATTCTATAAGGGAATGCTTCTGGCCAGCCTGAAAAAGTATCCATTAACACCAATAAATATTGATAAACTTCTTTTCTTGGTAATTCAGAAAAAATTTGTTTGCCACTGCTGTCCCTGATAACTTCCTCTACCAGTTGTCCCAGTTTGATTTCTATTTTCAGTCTTAGGATTATTCTTAAGACATAGCTGACATTGTTTTGTCACTAATTGAACTGTGGTGTATAGATTCTTTCCTACAATTTGTTTGTCTAAATATTTATGCAAAGAGTTGCTACCCCAATGAGTTTTATTATGTTCTTCCTGAGCTAACATCCAGAGCTGGTTATAGGGGATTACATTTCACCCATCAGGTATTTGAGCCCATCCCTCTTTATTTTCCTGTCCCTTTAGATCCTCAATCAGTTTTGTATCGTCTTTTGAATACCTAGGTTTAGATTTTTCAATTGTTAGTTTCCCATCAGGGATTAGGGACATGATTTAAAATTGTTCATCTGCTCGTTTGGCTTCAAAATCATCCAAATTATTTCCAATTTCCTGATCAGAGTCACCTTGTTGATGTCCTTTACAGTACATAACAGCTACTTCTTCAGGTAGCTGAACAGCTTCCAGTAATTTTAGAATTTCTGTAGCATGGTTAACCTGTTTCCCTTGTGTGTTCAAAGGTCCACATTCTTCCCAGGTAGCACCATGTGCATGGACCACACCAAATGTGTATTTAGAATCAGTCCTAATATCTATCCTTTTGTCTTTAGCCAATTCCAGGGCTCTTGTTAATGCTATTATTTCTGCCTTCTGGGCAGAGGTGTTCCCAGGTAAAGGTTTAGCTTCTATTACCTGTGAAGTGGTGGTAACGGCATATCTCGCATTTCCTTTACCATTTTTCATGAAGCTACTACCATCAGTAAACGAAGAATCAGCATCTTCCAGAGGTTTTTCTTTCAAGTCTGGTCGGCTTGAATATACAGTCTCTATGGTGGTCAAGCAGTCGTGTGTTAGTGGTTCTGTCGATTGTACCCGTAAAAGGATGCTGGATTCACAACGTTAGTGACCACAATTTCTGTATCATCCTGTTCTACACTGGTAGCCTGGTATTTAAAAAAAATGCGAAGGAGATAACCAGTGGGCTCCTTTCTGCTCCGGGACTGCTGATATCACATGGGACACTAGTATAGTAATCTTTTGTCCCAAGGTGAATTTGCAAGCCTCTTCAATATTCGTGATGACTGCTGCCATAGCTTTTAGGCATCTGGGCCATCCTTTCCTCGCTTCATCCAGCCGTTTTGAAAAATATGCCACTGCCCTTCTGTAGGGTCCTAGTTTCTGAGCAAGGACCCCCAAATCTATTCCCTGTTCTTCATAGGAATATAGGCAAAAGGAATCAAGTAAGGGAGCTAGGAGACCAGCGTGGTTAAACAAGGAGCTGCTGGGCAAACTCAAGTGGAAAAGGAGAATCTATGGATTATGGAAAGAGGGGCTGGCCACTTGGGAGGAATATAGGACAGTTGTTAGAGGATGTAGGGAGGCAATTAGGACAGCTAAGGCCTCCTTGGAACTTAATCTTGCTAGTCGGGTTAAGGACAATAGAAAGGGCTTCTTCAAATACATAGCAAATAAAACTAACACAAGAGGCAATATAGGCCCACTGCTGAACGAGGTGGGTGCCCTGGAGACAGAGGATATAAAGAAGGCAGAGGTGCTGAATGCCTTCTTTGCCTCTGTCTTTACTCCTGCAGACTCTCCCCGGGGGCCCCAGATTCCTATTGCCCCAGAAGGAGTCAGGACAAAGGAGGAGTTTGCTTTGGTAGATGAGGATTGGGTTAGGGATCAGCTATGCAATCTGGACATCTATAAATCGATGGGTCTGGATGGAATGCACCCACAGGTGCTGAGGGAGCTGGCGGAGGTCATTGCTAGGCCACTCTCCATCATCTTTGGTAAGTCATGTGAAATGGGAGAGGTGCGTGAGGATTGGAGGATGGCAAATGTCACACCAGTCTATAAGAAGGGCAAGAAGGAGGACCCAGGTAATTATAGACCAATCAGCCTTACCTCCGTCCCTGGAAAGGTGATGGAACAACTTATTCTTGACTCCATTTCTAGGCATATCAAGGATGAGGGGGTTATTAAGAACAGCCAACATGGTTTTATGAGGGGGAAGTCATGTTTGACCAACCTTATAGCCTTCTATGAGAAAGTGACTAGGTGGAGGGATGATGGTAGAGCAGTAGATGTGGTTTTTCTTGATTTCAGTAAGGCATTTGATACTGTCTCCCACAGCATTCTCATAGATAAGCTAAGGAAGTGTGGGCTTGATGATCAGGTAGTGAGGTGGATCAAGAACTGGTTGGAAGGAAGAAGGCAGAGAGTTGTGGTCAATGGGGCAGAATCTAGCTGGAGG
This sequence comes from Neopsephotus bourkii, assembly GCF_033783945.1. Classification (NCBI taxonomy): domain Eukaryota; kingdom Metazoa; phylum Chordata; class Aves; order Psittaciformes; family Psittacidae; genus Neopsephotus; species Neopsephotus bourkii. The sequence continues at coordinate 241,621 of NW_026901076.1, read as the reverse complement.
TCTGTGACTAGTGGAGTCTCTCAGGGGTCGGTGCTGGGACCAGTGCTATTTAATATTTTCATCATGTTATATAAATTTAGCATAGACAGGGTTTTGGTCCAAATTTAATTTATTTACAATTTATTGAGAGTCAATAAGCAAGCAGCGCTGGGTGCGCAGGGGAGCCTTCACTCCACCAGCAATGCACACTGTCTCTTTTGGGTTTTACTCTTTTATACATTATCACATCTGGTATCTGTGCTCTTTACATCCTGCATAATCCTGTTAGGGTATTGTCTGAGTCTATGGTTTTGTGTTGTTAAGGTCCTTATCTGTTTTCTTGCTTATTCTGCTTTCTTGAAGATTGCTCTTCATTCTTCTTCCTTATCATTCTTCTTCCTTATCATTCTTCTTCCTTATCTCGTGACCGTTAGTTGCTTAAGACTTAGTTCCTATATATTGTGATTACAATCTTGCATAAGCATATATTGGGGGTTACAGCTGTTTCCCTTTAGGCAATATTCTAAAGTTTACAAAGTGTTCAGAATTTTACAATATAATTCTTATGGTACTTAACTAATGTAAAAAAATGATTATTACATTATTTCTTTCTTCTTATACCAAGTGCAATGCTTACAAGGGTTTCTAAGCTGCTGACACGAATCATAATTGTATCCCTTACAATCAACAGCCTGGAAGAGGGAACTGAGTGTATTCTCAGCAAGTTCGCTGATGACACTAAACTGGGAGGAATGGCTGACACACCAGAAGGCTGTGTTGCCATTCAGTGGGACCTGGACAGGCTGGAGAGTTGGGCGGGGAGAAATTTGATGAAATTCAACAAGGGCAAGTGTAGAGTCTTGCATCTGGGGAAGAACAACCCCATGTACCAGTACAGGCTGGGGACTGACCTGCTGGAAAGTAGCGAAGGGGAAAGGGACCTGGGGGTCCTGGTGGATAGGAGGATGACCATGAGCCAGCAATGTGCCCTTGTGGCCAAGAAGGCAAATGGCATCCTGGGGTGCATTAGAAAGGGTGTGGTTAGTAGGTCAAGAGAGGTTCTCCTCCCCCTCTATTCTGCCTTGGTTAGGCCGCATCTGGAATATTGCATCCAGTTCTGGGCCCCTCAGTTCAAGAAGGACAGGGAACTGCTTGAAAGAGTCCAGCGCAGAGCCACAAAGATGATTAAGGGAGTGGAACACCTCCCTTATGAGGAGAGGCTGAGGGAGCTGGGTCTCTTCAGCTTGGAGAAGAGGAGACTGAGGGGTGACCTCATCAGTGTTTACAAATATGTAACGGGTGGGTGTCAAGATGATGGAGCTAGGCTTTTTTCAGTGATATCCAGTGATAGGACAAGGGTCAATGGGTGTAAACTGGAGCATAGAAGGTTCCACGTTAACATCAGGAAGAACTTCTTTACTGTGAGAGTGACAGAGCACTGGAACAGGTTGCCCAGAGGGGTTGTGGAGTCTCCCACATTGGAGATATTCAAGGCCCGCCTGGACAAGTTCCTGTGTGATGTACTGAAGGTTACCCTGCTCTTGTCGGGGGGTTGGACTAGATGATCTTATGAGGTCCCTTCCAACCCTTGGGATTCTGTGATTCTGTGATTTAGTCACATCCAGGAGTCACAGAGCTGCAGTTCTCATTAGCTGTGTTTTTAAATTTCTAAAAAACCCCTCTGCTGTATCAGTCCATTCTAAAGAGGGAGAGTTTCCTTTCAACAGTTCATATTTCTTGTTAGAAAAGAGTGAAGTTTTTAAGATAAATAATCATATAAAATGGTAGGAACGATTATGTTTAAGAGGTTTATAAATCAATAGTGTGATTTTGTAGAGTAGAAAGAGCTATAATTTTGCAGTTCCGTCTGCAGTCCGGTATCGTGGTTAACCTGTAACCAGTGATACAATGGTAGTCTTGGTAGCAAGAGCTTATATAACCATATATGGTGAAGGGTGTATGGGTGAATTTAGAGAGGTATATTGTGAAATTCTATCCAAGCAGAACCTAGAAATTACCAGAGGTAGTCAAGGGAAAATAGAACAATGCTGGCGTCCACATAATGGCTGGGATATGTCCAGAGGACAAAAAGGTGAAAAGAACAAACCGAGGAAGACTTCTTACTTCATCCGAGGAAGACTCCTTACTTCATCAGGACGACCACCAGATGGGGGTTGCGCAAGCGCAGAAGAGGCTGATGTCATAAGAGAGTGATGTGGCAATCCTTAATGCATATGTATTAGTTATGTAACCTTCAGTGTATAAATTGCGAACGCGGTGTGATGAGGTCGAAGCCAGATTTGGGCGCGTGCCTCTGGTTTCCCAGCGCTGCAATAAAGCACCTCATATAACCATTCCGGCGGTTATGTGTCAGTCCTTACACTAACAGTCTTACCAGAACACCATAATCATGAATCTGAAGTCTGCATCATCCAGTCATTCCCAGGGATGTCCAGAGCTCCTTGACGGTCAACGGTCATGGAGTCTTGCAAATGGCTTCTTTTCTAGCAGTTCCAAGTTCTCTCTGTCCTCCTGTTCTTTCATATCCTAGGTAGGAAACTTGGATTTGGATTAGTTGGGCCTTTTGTCTGGATACCCGATAACCATTCAGTCCCAGAAAATTTAACAATTCCACTGTCCACTTGATACATTCTTCCTTTGTTTCTGTAGCAATTAACAGGTAATCCACATATTGTAACAGAGTCCCATCTGAGTAGGTGGCTTCCATGATTCTAGTTCTCATGCTAGCTGATTTCCAAAAATTGCTGGACTGTTTTTTTAACCCTTTAGGTAATACTGTTCAAGTTAATTGAGTTTCCCTTCCTCTGTCAGGATTTTCCCATTTGAAAGCTGTTATAAGTGAGTCTCAAGAAAAGGCAGAGACTGGCTATTTGAGTCTCAAATAGGGGGAAGAGACTGTCTATTTGAAATTAATCAATTTATTAAGCAAGCAATAGTAAGCATAACAGCACTGGGCAGCCGAGGAATCTCCGCTCTGCCAACGGCACGCACCCCCTCCCACAGATTCTGTCCTTTCATATCCTTTTCCTCAGGTGTAGGTGTCCTTCTTGTTCTTATCTTCGCATGTGGGGCTTGTTGCTGACACTGTATTCTATCTCTCGGTGGTTGTGGGGATGAAGATAAGCTATCTTCCTCCTGACTTTTGGCCTAGTTTCGACATGTCTACTTGACACATCCGGGCGCAAGCTACCTTCCCTCCTGACCTTTTACCTAGTTTCAACAGATCTACTGGACACATCCCGGCTTCTGGATATCTTGTTTAAACACCAGATGCCTATGGTTACAATCCTGCATAAGCAGATATGGGGCTGTTACAGTTGGTTTTCTTTAAGCAATTTCTAAAGTTTATAAAAGTGTTCTAAATTTTACAATATAATTCTCTCAAATTGTAAGATCAGTTTGATTGAACAGACTCCATTTATCACATTACTTATTCAATACACAAGTTTCACCTCATCCTGCAATAGAAGGTATCTCTTGATTACCTAACCCCCTCAAGGCATTCAAGCAGTTAAACAAAGTACCCCTGTAATTAGCAAAGCATTTGAGACATTCAACTAGTTAAACAAAGTACCCCTTAAAGTAACAAAGTGTTTGATTAGAAAAGATTATTCCTTTGTTTCTTCTCTTTCATCATTGTATTGACAGGAACATCTATCTTAATCTGATCATTGGTATACATTCTACACATGATTTTCGATTCCACCCAAAGTACAATGATGACAAGGACTCTTAAGCTGCTGACACGAATCATTCCTATATACCTCACACACCCCATTTCCCCAAAGTCACTGATTTTATACTCTTCTCTATCCAGTGTACGTGTTACTCTTGGCGTACTCTGCGTTTGTGTGGCCCGTTGATAAGGGGTCTCATTCTGCCTCCCGGTGGTTGTGGGGAGAAAGACTCCTTATCTCATTCGAGGATCTCATTGGGCCTCCCGGTGGGTTCAGTGGGTGTGGGGAGGAAGGCTCTTTATCTTCTTTTCCGTACCTAGTTTACTTTAACAGATGCTTGCAGTCTATAAGCCAAATGTCAGTGTTGAAATTTTCCAGTAACCTTTAAGCAAGCAAGTAACTCTTAAACAATTAACTTTTAAGCAAACAAGATTTGATTAACAAACAGGAATTCACTCATCACAAAAGCCAATAATTGTGGCTTTCTTTGGCCAATGGTAAGCAAAAGAAAGTGTCCTTTAAATCCAGGATGGCAAACCATTTCTGATTATTATTCAATTTAGTCAATCAGTCATACAAATTAACTACTACTGGATGAATATCCTCTGCAATTTTGTTGATTGCCCTGAGATCATGAACCAATCTGCAACTTTTCCCATCATATTTCTTTACTGTCCAGATAGGAGTATTATATTCCGATTCACATTCAATTAATAATCTATATTTTAAAATTTATCAATTCTTTTTTATTCCATTTGATCTTCTAATTTTAAGGCGTACTGTTTTATTATAATTGGGTAGGCCCCCTTTTTATTTCCACTTTAACAGGCAAAGCATTTTTCACCTTACCTGGAACTTCAGATGCCCATACTCCCACATATACCTCATTAAGGATTTCTTCTATTTCAGGGAGGTCCTCCTTTTTGCTTTTCTGATGAATTAAAGATAAACTCAAAACTGCAATTGTTTTTAATTCTGAATTCCATTTTGCCTTCTTTAAATGTTGCTTCTCGCCCTAACAAAGATTTTAGAGAATTTGGCATGCATAAAAATTTATGCATTCCTATTTGTGTTCCCAATTTGTACTTTAAAGGTTCCAGAAAGAATGCCTTTTTTTTTCCCTCTCTTTTTCTTGGTGGCCATTAGCTCCCACATCTGTAACGAATTGTTTTCTCTTTGATTTAATACCAAATAAGTTGCTCCTATCCACTAAAATTCCACTTTATTTCCTCTAGTCCCTAGTTTTAATGTAACCAGTGGATCTGCTAGGGTAGGTTCCCCAGGTCCCCATCAGTTTAGTTCAATACTTCCTAACCCCTACGGCTCAGACCATACTGTAACATTAATAGGGGAGTTTCCTTGAACCTTCTATAGTTGACCAGCCTGTCAGTGTCCCGAGAAGGACGAGACCCTTGTGTCCGACCAACCTGTCTGCGTCCCACTGTGGGAACCATACTGGACAGCCAGCTGTATTGGAGGGTGATTCTGCTAACCAGGGACCCATGCTGACAGCATCACTGAATCAAATCCCTTATGGGCTATTGATAGCACACTGGACCCAAAACCATTTTCACAAGACACCCCCTGTGTCTTGTAGGACCTAAATCACAAGATGCCCCCTGCTTAGTTATAACAGTCTGTCACTGATACCAAAACCACAAGACCAAAATCCTTAATATAACAAGCCACAAAATAAATCAAATACAAGTAAAATCCAAAACCTTTTTCTGCAAGACACCCCCTGCGTCTTGCAGGACCCAAACCACAAGAAGCCCCCTGCTTCTTGTGGGTGTATACCGAACGGACGCTAGCAGCCGGGTATACGCCTTTACCTACGAGATTTCTTATCTCGATTTACGGAAGGCTTCCAAACCATGCGTACGCTTACCAAACCAATTTACCAAACCAATTTACCAAACCAATTTACCAAACCGAGGTGCCCCCTGCACCTTACAGACTATACAAAAAAAAGAATACCTTTTATGAGATGGTCCTTGTCTGCTCCCGCAGCGATCCGAATGAGTCGAGGGGTCCCTCCGGGAAAAATTCCCGAGGGCCCTAGGGAGCCCTGTCCTCAGCGGGTCCTGCAGCCAAGCAGAGAGGGTCCCATCTGGGTCGCCAAATTGATTCGGAGAAAACTCCAGGAACAAACTTGCCAACAAAGTTTTCAAGCTGACAAGCAGGTATTCTTTATTGCGGCGCCAGGAGACACGGGGGTAACTCCTCCTAACGTGTGTCCCCGTATTGCTATATAAGCCATCCTTATATAGTCCCTGGGCATACATACATATTCATGAGGCTACGTATGGATTACATCGTTTTCCAGAGAGTTCCCCACATGCATAAAGAATTGTGGTGGTGGTCTCTGAGGGTCGTTTACTTCTTCCAACAATCTTCATCACTTCTGGCAGCCTTTGAAGCACGCGCAGTAGATGCTCATACAAGTTTAATTGGTTCGTTAGCACCAGAGACATAATAATCCTCCTATCCTCCTACTTATCAGTTAGTTTAACTGTAGCACATCCTGGACACCTGCAGTTCCCAGATACTCCTTATCCCTGTGTCCTGTTCTTCTAGACTGCTTTTCTTAAAACTAGGCCAACTATAAGGATTTACCTTGTGAGAATTCTCAGTATGTTCTCTAGCTGTACTCTATTTTTTCTCTATGTATCATGCACCTCAGTAATTTTCCATTGCTACTGTTACAAAGCCATCAACTTAACATTACTTAAAACTATTTATAAAGGTTTCTATATCCCATTTTGTGATTATGTGCCCCTTTGTCTCAATGCCCATACTCCCACATATACCTCATTAAGGATTTCTTCTATTTCAGGGAGGTCCTCATTTTGCTTTTCTGATGAATTAAAGATAAACTCAAAACTGCAATTAATTGACTGGTTTTAAATCTGAATTCGATTTTGCCTTCCTTAAATGTTGCTTCTCGCCCTAATAAAGATTTTAGAGAATTTGGCATGCATAAAAATTTATGCATTCCTATTTGTTTTCCCAATTTGTACTTTAAAGGTTTCACTTTTTTTTTTTTTCTTCTCTTTTTCTTGGTGGCCATTAGCTCCCAAATCTGTAACAAATTCTTTTCTCTCTGATTTAACAACAAATAAGTTGCTGCTGTATCCACTAAAATTCCACTTTATTTCCTCTAGTCCCTAGTTTTAATGTAACCAGTGGATCTGCTAGGGTAGATTCCCCAGGTCCCCATCAGTTTAGTTCCAATTCAGTCACCGGAGCCACTCCATGGCACTGCCCCCCCACCCCAGGGCAGTCTCACTTCCAGTGTCCAAACCCCCCATGGCACGCACACCGATCCGATTCCACAGAAGAGCTCACTCGGTCACCTCCTCCTGACATCCCTCCTCCCACACTCAAATACAGGAGCTGCTCGAGCTCCCCTCCTTTCCCCCTTGGTTTTCCCTTTTTTTTTTCTCACAGCGGCTCACCCTGCTCTGCAGGGCCTGCAGGTCCCTGCCTCTGCAACAGCACTTCTGGTTTAACCCCTTATTAACTCTGAATGTGGATGTGCCGCTTGTTGCCAGTGACAGAAATCTCTTCCTCCTTATCAATATCGGAAAGGACAGATGCAGAGTGTGCTCCTCTCGGAGGTACCTGGGGTACGTGATTTTCCACCCTGTCTTCCTAATTACTGTTTTTTAACTTTAAAAATCTTTCCACAGTATCACAGGCTGAGCATCTCCAGTTTAACTTTCAGTTTTTCCCTGTCCTTTTCCAAAGCCAAAATTAAGGAATTAATCTATATTAATTTTGCATTCAGTCAGTCACTCCGTGTGATTTCTTAAAGTGAAAACCATATCTGCATGCATTACTTCATCCCATTTTCCTTGCCCCCTTAAAACAACATTAATTGTAACAATGTATTATAGTTCAGAATTCCATTTTTAGGCCATTTTTCTTGATCTTCAAAAGTATACAAAGGCCACCATTGGTTACAACATTTTACCAACATTTTCTTATTTACCAAGCCCCCAGGAGACCCTCCAAGTTCTTTCCGGTGTGCCAAAATGCACCCAAAAGGATTCTTTTTCAAGATCTCTTCACTCTGCTGATTTTCCATTATCAATCTCACATTCACACACACACACACAAACGAGATCCCCCAGACATACTCCACACAGTTAAAACACTTGAGACAAAGAAAGAGATATAAATTCAACCAAGCAAGCAACAGTTAATAACACAGTTATAATATCCTGCCACCAGTACCAAAATCATAAGACCAAAACCTTTACTGTAACAAGCCACAAAATAAGATGAATACCAGTAGAATCAAAGTCCAATACTTGCTAACCCCTCTGGCTCAGACCATATTGTAACATTAATAGGGGGGTTTCCTTGAACCCTTTATAGTTGACCAGCCTGTCAGTGTCCCAAGAAGGACGAGACCCTTGTGTCCGACGAGCCTGTCTGCGTCCCACTGTGGGAACCATACTGGACAGCCAGCTGTATCAGAGGGTGATTGGACTAAACTATTCAGGGACCCACACTGACAGCATCACTGAATCAAATCCCTTATGGGCTGTTGATAGCACACTGGACACAAAACCATTTCCACAAGATACCACCTGCGTCTTGTAGGACCCAAACCACAAGATGCCCCCTGCTTAGTTATAACAGTCTGTCACTGATACGAAAATCACAAGATTAAAATCCTTAATGTAACAAGCCACAAATTAAATCAAATACCAACAAGATCCAAAACCATTTCCATAAGACACCCCCTGCTTCTTGCAGGACCCAAAACACAAGAAGCCCCCTCGTTTCTTTGGGTGTATACCAGTAAAATCCAAAACCTTTTCTGCAAGACCACCCCCTGCATCTTGCAGGACCCAAACCAGAAGAATTCCCCTGCTTTTTTGGGGTGTACACCAGTAAAATCCAAAACCTTTTCTGGAAGGAAAGGAAGGAAGTTAGTAAATATGGAAGGAAGAAAGAAAGAACGGAATAAAGGAGGGAGGGAAGGAAGGAATATCTGATAGAGCACAAAGGCATTCAGGGAAGGAAGGAAGGAAGGAAGGAAGGAAAGAAGGAAGGAAGGAAGGAAGGAAGTTCCGATAGCACAAGATGGCAGTCAGAGAAGGAAGGAAGGAAGGAAGGAAGGAAAAAAAGAAGGAGGTTCGGATCGCAAAGAGTAGCAGTCAGCGAAAGAAGGAAGGAAGGAGGGGGGGAAGGAAAGAATTTCCGACAGCGCAGGTAGGCATTCAGGGAAGGAAGGAAGGAGGGAAGGAAGGAAAGAAGGGAGGAAGGAATATCTGATAGGGCAGACTGGCAGTCAGGGAAGGAAGGAAGGAAGGAATTTCCTATAGGGCAGGATGGCAGTCAGAGAAGGAAGGAAGGAAGAAAGGAAGTAAGGAAGTCCTGAAAGCACAGGGTAGCAGTCAGAGAAGGAAGGAAAGAAGGAAAATGGGGGGGAAGGAAGGAATTTCAGACAGCTCAGGTAGGCATTCAGGGAAGGAAGGAAGGAGGGAAGGAAGGAAAGAAGGGAGGAAGGAATATCTGATAGGGCAGACTGGCAGTCAGGGAAGGAAGGAAGGAAGGAAGGAAAGAAGGAAGGAAGGAAGGAAGGAAGGAAGGAGGGATGGAAGGAAGGAAGGAAGGATGGAAGGAAGGAAAGAAGGAAGGAAAAAAGAAAGGAAGGAAGGAAGGAAAGAATTTCCCATAGGGCAGGCTGGCAGTCAGAGAAGGAAGGAAATAAGGAAGAAAGGAAAGAAGGGAGGAAGGAATATCTGATAGGGCAGTCTGGCAGTCAGGGAAGGAAGGAAGAAAGGAAGGAAGGAAGGAAGGAAGGAAGGAAGGAAATTCCAATAGGGCAGGCTGTCTGTCAGAGAAGGAAGGAAGGAAGGAAGGAAGGAAGGAAAGAAGGGAGGAAGGAATTTCTGATAGCACAGGTAGGCATTCAGGGAAAAAAGGAAGGAAGGAAGGAAGGGAGGAGGAAGTAAGTAATTTTCGATAGCGCAGGTAGGCATTCAGGGAAGGAAGGAAGGAAGGAAGGAAGGAAGGAAGGAAGGAATTTCCTATAGTGCAGGCGGGCGGTCAGAGAAGGAAGGAAGGAAGGAAGGAAGTAAGTTCCGATACCACAGTCTGGCAGGCAGAGAAGGAAGGAAGGAAGGAAGGAGGGAAGTAAAAAATTTCCGATAGCATAGGCAGACATTCAGTGAAGGAAGGAAGGAAGGAAGGAAGGAATATCCAATACCGCAGTCTGGCAGTCAGAGAAGGAAGGAAGGAAGGAAGGATGGAAGGAAGTTCCGATACCGCAGTCTGGCTGTCAGAAAAGGAAGGAAAGAAGGAAGGAAGGAACGAAGTTCCAATTTCTGGCTGGCAGTCAGAGAAGGAAGGAAGGAAGGAAGGAAGGAAGGAAGTTCCGATACCACAGTCTGGCAGTCAGAAAAGGAAGTAAGGAAGGAAGAAAGGAAGGAAGGATGGTAGGAAGGAAGTAAGTTCTGATAGCACAGGCTGGGAGTCATAGAAGAAGGAAGGAAGGAAGGAAGGAAGGAAGGAAGGAAGGAAAGAATGAAGGAAGGAAGTTCCGATACCGCAGGATGGCAATCAGAGAAGGAAGGAAGGAAGGAAGGAAGGAAGGAAGGAAGGAAGGAAGGAAGGAAGGAAGGAAGGAAAGAAGGAAGGAAGGAAGGTAGGAAGTTTCGATAGCACAGGCTGGCAGTCAGAAAAGGAAGGAAGGAAGGAAAGAAGGAAGGAAGGAAGGAAAGAAGTAATAAAGGAGGGCGGGAAGGAAGGAAGTTCTATAGCGCACGCTGGCATTCAGAAAAGGAAGGAAGGAAGGAAGGAAGGAAGGAAGGAAGGAAGAAATTTCCAATAGCACAGGAAGGCATTCAGTGAAGGAAAGAAGGAAGGAAGGAAGGAAGTACAGATAGGTCAGGCTAGCAGTCAGAGAAGGAAGGAAGGAAGAAAGGAAGGAATAAAGGAGGGGGGGAAGTAAGGAATTTCTGATAGCGCAGGTAGGCATTCAGGGAAAAAAGGAAGGAAGGAAGGAAGGGAGGGGGAAGGAAGTAATTTCCGATAGCGCAGGTAGGCATTCAGGGAAGGAAGGAAGGAAGGAAGGACGGAAGGAAGGAAGGAAGGAAGAAATTTCAAATAGCACAATAAGGAATTCAGTGAAGGAAAGAAGGAAAGAAGGAAGGAAGTACAGATAGGTCAGGCTAGCAGTCAGAGAAGGAAGGAAGGAAGAAAGGAAGGAAGAAAGGAGGGGGGGGAGTAAGGAATTTCTGATAGCGCAGGTAGGCACTCAGGGAAAAAAAGAAGGATGGAAGGAAGGGAGGGGGAAGAAAGTAATTTTGAATAGCGCAGGTAGGCATTCAGGGAAGGAAGGAAGGAAAGAAGGAAGGAAGGAAGGAAGGAAGGAAGGAATTTCCTATAGTGCAGGCGGGCGGTCAGAGAAGGAAGGAAGGAAGTTCCGATACCACAGTCTGGCAGGCAGAGAAGGAAGGAAGGAAGGAGGGAAGCAAGAAATTTCCAATAGCATAGGCAGGCATTCAGTGAAGGAAGGAAGGAAGGAAGACCCGATGGCACAGGCTGGCAGTAAGAGAAGGAAGGAAGGAAGGAAGGAAGGAATATCCAATACCGCAGTCTGGCAGTCAGAGAAGGAAGGAAGGAAAGAAGGAAGGAAGGAAGGAACGAAGTCCCAATAGCACCGGCTGGCAGTCAGAGAAGGAAGGAAGGAAGGAAGGAAGGAAGGAAGGAAGGAAGGAAGGAAGAAAGGAAGGAAAGAAGGAGGGAGGGAGGGAAGGAAGTTCCGCTAAAGCAGTGTGGCAGTCAGAAAAGGAAGGAAGGAAGGAAGGAAGGAAGGAAGGAACGAAGGAAGGAAAGAAGGAAGTGATTCGGAGAAAACTCCAGGAACAAACTTGCCAACAAAGTTTTCAAGCTGACAAGCAGGTATTCTTTATTGCGGCGCCGGGAGACACGGGGGATAAATCCTCCTAACGTGTGTCCCCGTACTGCTATACAAGCCACCCTTATATAGTCACTGGGCATACATACATATTCATGAGGCTACGTATGGATTACATCATTTTCCAGAGAGTTCCCCACATGCGTACAGAATTGTGGTGGTGGTCTCTGAGGGTCGTTTACTTCTTCCAACAATCTTCATCACTTCTGGCAGCCTTTGAAGCACGCGCAGTAGATGCTCATACCAGTTTAATTGGTTCGTTAGCACCAGAGACATAATAATCCTCCTATCCTCCTACTTATCAGTTAGTTTAACTGTAGCCCATCCTGGACACCTGCCGTTCCCAGATACCCCTTATCCCTGTGTCCTGTTCTTCTAGACTGTTTTTCTTAAAACTAGGCCAACTATAACGATTTATCTTGTGAGAATTCTCAGTATGTTCTCTAGCTGTACTCTATTTTTTTTCTCTATGTATCATGCACCTCAGTAATTTTCCATTGCTACTGTTACAAAGCCATCAAACTTAACATTACTTAAAATTACTTATAAAAGTTTCTATATCCCATTTTGTGATTTTGTGCCCCTTTGTCTCAAATTCCCCCCTTTTTCTGTCCTTTTGCAAATTCTTTTGCAACATTTTATATATTACCATTACCATCAAAAGTCTTTTTGAAATAATTTCCAGTTTCTACCTGGTGCTTAGTGATAGCGGAATAGACTCCACAACTTGGTTAAAGTTGTAAAGTAGGTATGCTTTATTCAGCTGAAGACGCACGGGGGATTGGTCCTCCAAAAGGCATGCGTGCCTCAGTGCCGTTTTCCTTTTACATTTATCCTGTAAAGTCATACATAGGTATTAGGTCGCACAATACGCCTATACATATTCATATTCTATCCCCGCTTCGTATTATAATGAGCTAAAAGGCGCTCCACGCATGCGCAGTGCCTCCTGGTGGTCTTGGGCAGGGGTCTTCAGATGAAGTAAGTAGTCTTCCTCTTGTGGGTAGGGGTCTTCAAGATGAAGTAAACGAGTCTTCCTCAGGCTTGAACTTTTTACCTCTGGTCCTCACGCATGCTCTTTAGGAGCTGGATGGGTCTGGTCCATGTCTAGCTGGTTTAATGAGCTATTCCCTTCGCTAGGAAGCCTTATCTTAGTGCTGTCTGATAAGGCAACTGCTGGGCTTGTCAAGCCAGCCATGATTTAAGCAGTACTCCTTGTACAACCCCCATTCTCCTCACTAGGAGGTTTTGTTCTGGTATTTGTCTGATAAGACATCTGCTGAGCTCGTTAAACCAGCTATGACTTAAGCAGTACCCCCCTGTACATTTTGACAACCCCCCTGTACATTTTGACAACCCCCTTGTACACAATAGGCCACATCAGTTTCACTTAGTTTCTTTCCGTTTCCATTCTTCGTAATTTATTATAGACCGTTTACAATACCAGAGGGAACATTGTATCATACCACAAGTAATCAGTATTTAAATAATTAACACCAATATTCCTGCAACCAGTTGCCTCAACCAGGAGAGATTGGGTAACCATGAAGTTAACTTTTTCCATGTTTCTTCAAAACCCCAGGAGGTGTCATCCATGGCCATTTCAGGAAATATCTTAGTTTGTTTCCAAATTTCCTCCAGATCTGTTTCAATTCTGCTACTTTAGTCTGTATAGGAACAACAGCTTTCATTGATTATGGAAGAAATCCCTTTTTGTGATGCCAGTAACATGTCTAGAGTCATTCAGTTTTGTAACATCACCTTAGATAGGCTAGTTATCTCTTGTTGTTCTGTCTGGATTATATCGATGTTTTTACTTTCCATTTCCTCTATGGCTGCCGAGATATTTACAATTGCCTTCTCTAATTCACTTACTGCCAAAGATGGAATTAGCCCTTTTACAAAACTGTGAAATGAGTTGTGCCGTTCAATAATAGGGTTAAACCCTCACTTAATTCGTTTAGCAAAATTTCTAATCCAGGTCCTGGAAGGGTACCTGTTGATAATAGTAAAATTGGGTATTACAGCACCTAAGGTGCATGCCCCCTTCCAGTTGGGGGTAGAATCTTATAAGCATTTTTTCCACATAACCAATACCATCCTTTCCCTTTAGGAACGGGCCATCACTGAACTACGATACCATCCATATTAATTGTATGATTGCAATTTGAATGGTGACCTACATCTGTGGCATTTAAACAAGCCTGATCTCCTACCCTGGTTTCTGATGTAATACATCTTTGTGCACAGGTGTAGTATTTATTACCTGGGTTAGGATTGACTATTTCAAATGTTAACCTTTCCTTCAAATACAGATTGCTAGTGTTCACCCACAAATTTGTCCATGAGACAGTGTTAGGAATTGGAACTCCAATTAATGGGAGATCCAGGCTTTCTCCTGATTTAGGCAACTGTGCACACACCCAACAGTCACTATGATTAAAACATTAGTAACATTCTGCACTAATTTCAGGTATAAATTCTGGTCCCAAGCTTGTGCGCCAGATATTATGAGAGTCCAAATTATGACCGACAAAATTTCATACGCAAGGGTACCGAAGGTCCGATCCACCCTGTCTTCTCTGGCTTTGGTGCTTTCTTTATTCTTGAATAATGTATCCAAGCAGGTTATTCCTTTATCTTCACTGCTGTAAAGGTGATCAATAATATCTGGTACGGTCCGCTCCACTTCTCCTGTAGAGGATTTCCTGAAAAATTCTTAACATAAACCCAGTCTCCAGATCTGAAAGGGTGAATTGGATAATCCAAACCTCTTGCTCTTTTCCCTATTATCTCCTCCAATTGTTTTCCCAGATTGATCAGAAACTGTTGGAGATAGTCTTCTCCCACTTCCTGAAGACTTTCTCCTTTAAACTGGGACAGATATGGTCTTCCATACAAAATCTCAAATGGGCTAACCTCTTCTTTTGACCAGGGTCTAGTTCGAATTCTTAATAAAGCCAGTGGTAATGCCTGGTACCAATATAAATTCGTTTCCTGACATATTTTACTAATTTGTTGTTTAATCAGATGGTTTATCTTTTCTACTTGCCCACTGGCCTGAGGCCTATATGGAACATGTAGTTGCCAATCAGTTTCTAATTTTTTGCTAATTTCTTGTAACAATTTTGCACTAAAGTGCGAGCCTTGGTCAGAAGAAATTGCCTCTGGTACCCCAAAATGAGCTTATTATCTTGTTAAATAATATTTTAATCACTTGTTTTGCATTATTTATTCTATAAGGGAATGCTTCTGGCCAGCCTGAAAAAGTATCCGTTAACACCCATAAATATCGATAACCCCCCCTTTTTTTTTTTTTTTTTTGGTAATTCAGAAAAATCTATTTGCCACTGCTGTCCGGATAACTTCCTCTCCCAATTGTCCCAGTTTGATTTCTATTTTCAGTCTTAGGATTATTCTTAAGACATAGCTGACATTGTTTTGTCACTAACTGAACTGTGGTGTATAGATTTGTTTGTCTAAATATTTATGCAAAGAGTTGCTACCCCAATGAGTTTTATTATGTTCTTCCTGAGCTAACATCCAGAGCTGGTTATAGGGGATTACAATTCGCCCACCAGGTATTTGAGCCCAACCCTCTATTTTCCTGTCCCTTTAGATCCTCAATCAATTTTCTATCCTCTTTTGAATATCTAGGTTTAGATTTTTCAATTGTTAGTTTGCCATCAGGGATTAAGGACATGATTTGAAATTGTTCAGTTGCTGGCCAAATTATTTCCAATTTCTTGATCAGAGCCACCTCGTTGATGCCCTTTACAGTACATAACAGCTACTTCTTCAGGTAGCTGAACAGCTTCCAGTAATTGTAGAATTTCTGTAGCATGGTTAATCTGTTTCCCTTGTGTGTTCAAAGGTCCACATTCTTTCTGGAATGAAATAAATGAATGAAATAAAAGTTTCTATATCCCATTTTGTGATTTTGTGCCCCTTTCTCTCAGAAGAAAGGAAGGAAGGAATTTCCGATAGCGCAGGTAGACATTCAGTGAAGGAAGGAAGGAAGGAAAGAAAGAAGGAAGCACGGAAGGAAGTAAGTTCTGATAGCACAGGCTGGAAGTCAGAGAGAAAATAAAGAAGGAAGGAAGGAAGGAAGGAAAGAATGAAGGAAGGAATTTCCGATACCGCAGGATGGCAGTCAGAGAAGGAAGGAAGGAAGGAAGGAAAGAAGGAAAGAAGGAAGGAAGGAAGGAAGGAATAAAGGGGGGGGGAGGGGGGGGAAGAAGGAATTTCTATTGCGCAGGCTGGCATTAAGAGAAGGAGGGAAGGAAGGAAGGAAGGAAGGAAGGAAGATCTGATAGGACAGTCTGGCAGTCAGGGAAGGAAAGAAGGAAAGAAGGAAGGAAGGAAGGAAGGAAGGAAGGAGGAAAGGAGGGAAGGAAAGAAGGAGGGAAGGAAGGAAAGAAGGAATAAAGGAGGGGGGGAAGGAAGGAATTTCTATAGCGCAGGCTGGCATTCAGAGAAGGAAGGAAGGAAGGAAGGAAGGAAAGAAAGAAGGAAGGAAGGAAGGAAGCAAGGAAGGAAGGAAGGGAGGAAGGAAGGAAAGAAGGAAGGATGGATGCAGCCATTCCTGGCAGTGTAGGCCAGCAGTAAGAGAAGGAAGGAAAAAAGGAAGGACGGAAGGACGGACGGAAGGAAGGAAGGAAGGAATGCCTGGTAGTAGAAGCCAGCAGTCAGAGAAGGAAGGAAGGAAGGAAGGAAGGAAGGAAGGAAGGAAGGAAGGAAGGAAGGAAGGAAGGAAGGATGCAGGCAGGCCTGGCAGTGGAGGCCAGAAGTAACAGAAGGAAGGCAGGAAGGAAGGAAGATAGGAAGGAAGGAAGGAAGGAAGGAAAGAAGGAAGGAAGGAAGGAAGGAAGGAAGGAAGGAAGGAAGGAAGGAGGAAGGAAGGAAGGAAGGAAGGATGACCTGGTAGTGGAGGCCAGCAGTCAGAGAAGGAAGGAAGGAAGGAGGGAAGGAAGGAAGGAAGGAAGGAAGGAAGGAAGGAAGGAAGGATGGAAGGATGGATGGCCTGATAGTGGAAGCCACCAGTCAGAGAAGTAAGGAAGGATGGAAAGAATGAAAGAAGGAAGGAAGGAAGGAAGGAAGGAAGGAAGGAAGACAGGAAGGAAGGAAGGAAGGATAGATACAGGCAGGCCTGGCAGTGGAGGCCAGCAGTAAGAGAAGGAAGGAAAGACGGAAAGAAGGAAGGAAGGAAAGCAGGAAGGAAGGAAGTAAGGAAGGAGGAAGGAAGGAAGGAAGGAAGGATGGATGCAGGCAGGCCTGGCTGTGGAGGCCAGCAGTAAGAGAGGGAAGGAAGGAAGGAAGGAGGAAGGAAGGAAGGAAGGAAGGAAGAAAGGAAGGAGAAAGGAAGGAAGGAAGGAATGAAGGAAGGAACGATGGCCTGGTAGTGGAGGCCAGCAGTCAGAGAATGAAGGAAGGAAGGAAGGAAGGAAGGAAGGAAAGAAGGAAGGAAGGAAGGAAGGAAGGAAGGAAGGAGGAAGGAAGGAAGGAAGGAAGGATGGCCTGGTAGTGGAGGCCAGCAGTCAGAGAAGGAAGGAAGGAAGGAAGGAAGGAAGGAAGGAAGGAAGGAAGGAAGGAAGGAAGGAAGGAAGGAAGGAAGGAAGGAAGGATGGCCTGATAGTGGAGGCCAGCAGTCAGAGAAGTAAGGAAAGAAGGAAGGAAGGAAGGAAGGAAGGGAGGAAGGAAGGAAGGAGGGATGGCCTGGTAGTTGAAGCCATCAGACAGAGAAGTAAGGAAGGATAGAAAGAATGAAGGAAGGAAGGAAGGAAGGAAGGAAGGAAGGAAGGAAGGAAGGAAGGCAGACAAATAGCCCGGAAGTGGAGGCCAGCAGTTAGAAAACGAAAAAAGGAAGGAAGGAAGGAAGGAAGGAAGGAAGGGAGAGAGGAAGGAAGGGCTGGTATTTGAGGCCACCAGTAAGAAAAGGAAGGAAGGAAGGAAGGACAAAAGTAACAAAGTAAGGAAGGAAGGAAGGAAGGAATACCTGGTAAGGCATACTGTCAGTCAGAGGAGGGAGGCAATTAGAGAGGGAGGAAGGAAGGAAGAAAGGAAGGAAGGAAGGAAGGAAGGCAGGCAAGTAGCCTGGTAGTGCAGGCCAGCAGTTAGAAAAGGAAGGAAGGAGGAAGAAATCAGGCATGGTATTGGAAGCTTCATTCAGAGAAGGAAGGATGGAAGGAAGGAAGGCCTGATATTGGAGGCCAGCATTCAGAGAAGGAAGGAAGAAAGGAAGGAAAGCAGGGAGGGACGGAGGGACAGAGGGAGAAGGAAGGAAGGAAGGAAGGAAGGACTGGTAGTGCAGGCCAGCAGTCAGAGAAGGATGGAAGGAAAAATAGAAGGAGTGAAGGAAGGAAGGGAGGAAGGAAGAAAGGCAGGCAGGTATGGTAGTGGTCAGCATTCAGAGAAGGAAAGAAGGATGGAAGGAAGGAAGGAAAAAAATAGGGAAGGAGGAAAGGAAGGATGGCCTGGTAGTGGAGGCCAGAAGTCAGAGAAGGAAGGAAGGTAGGAAGGAAGAAAGGAAGGAAGGAAGGAAGGAAGGAAGGAAGGAAGGAAGGAAGGAAGGAAGGAAGGCATGGTAGTGGAAGCCAGCAGTCAGAGAAGGAAGGAAGGAAGGAAGGAAGGAAGGAAGGAAGGAAGGAAGGAAGGATGGAAGGAAGGATGGAAGGAAGGAAGGAAGGAATTTGAATTGGGTCCTGAGCAGCAGCAAGCTTTTGAACAAAATGAAGGAGAGATAATTTTGGCAGGGGAGTTGGAACTAGATGATCTTAAGGTCCTTTCCAGCCCTAACCATTCTATGAACTAGCTGAAAGGAGGTTGTAGCGAGGTGGGGATCAGTCTCTTCTCCCAAGTAACAAGCAAATGAGCAAGAGGCGATGGTCTCAAGTTCTGCCTGGGGAGTTTAAATTGGATACTGGTTAAAAATTCTTTGCTGACAAGGTTGTCAAGCACTGGAACAGGGTGTGCAGGGAAGTGGTGGAATCGCCATTTCTGGAAATGTTAAAAAACCATACAGATGAGGTCCTCGGTGATATGGTTTAGTGGTGGTCTTGCTAGTCCTAGAGTAATGGATGGACTTGATCATCTTGAAGGTCTTTTACATCCTAGTTTATTTGATGATTCTGTAGTTCATGCAGTAGCACTTGGACTAGTCTGGACCAGGCAAGATGTGAAAATGTTCTTTGATGATTTGATAATACCTGGTAAGGCAGACTGTCAGTCAGAGAAGGAGGGAGGGAATTAGAGAGGGAGGAAGGAAGGAAGGAAGGAAGGAAGGAAGGCAAGTAGCCTGGTAGTGGAGGCCAGCAGTCAGAGAAGGAAGGAAGGAAGGAAGGAACAAAGGAAAGAAGGAAGGAAGGAGGGAGGGAGGGAGGGATGGAGGAAGCAATTAAGGAAGGAAGGAAGGAAGGCAGGCAGGCCTGGTTGTGAAGGCCAGCAGTCAGAGAAAAAAGGAAGGAAGGAAGGAAGAAAGGAAGGAAGGAAGGAAGGAAGGAAGGAAGGAAGGAAGGAAAGAAGAAAGGAAGGAGGAAAGGAAGGAAGGAAGAAAAGAAGGAAGGAAGGAAGGAATACCTGGTAAGCCAGTCTGTCAGTCAGAGAAGGAGGAAGGAAGGAAGGAGTGAAGGAAGGAAGGAAGGAAGGAAGGAGGGAGGGAGGGAGAGAAGGAAGGAGAGAAGGAAGGAAGGGAGGGAGGGAGGGAGGAAGGAAGGAAGGAAGGAACAAAGGAAAGAAGGAAGGAAGGAGGGAGGGAGGGAGGGAGGGATGGAGGAATGAATTAAGGGAAGAAGGAAGGAAGGAAGAACAGAAGGCCCAGTAGGGAAGGCCAGCAGTCAAAGAAGGAAGGAAGGAAGGAAGGAAGGAAGGACAGATGGACGGACTGGTAGGGGACGCTAGCAGTCAGAAATGAAGGAAGGAAGGAAGGAAGGAAGGAAGGAAGGAAGGAAGGAAGGAAGGAAGGAAGGAATACCTGGTAAGCAAGACTGTCAGTTAGAGAAGGAGGAAGGAAGGAAGGAGTGAAGGAAGGTAGGAAGGAAGGAAGGAGGGAGGGAGGGAGAGAGGGAAGGAGGGAAGGAAGGAAGGGAGGGAGGGAGGGAGGTAGGGAGGAAGGAAGGAAGGAAGGAAGGAAGGAAGGAAGGAAGGAAGGAAGGGAATAAGGAAGGAGGCATGGAGTGAAGGACAGAGTGGGAAGGAAGGAAGATAGGAAGGAAGGAAGGAAGGAAGGAAGGAAGGAAGGCCTGGTAGTGGAGGCCAGCAGTCAGAGAAGGAAGGAAGGAAGGAAGGAAGGAAGGAAGGAAGGAAGGAGGGAGGGAGGGAGGGATGGAGGAAGCAATTAAGGGAAGAAGGAAGGAAGGAAGAACAGAAGGCCCGGTAGGGAAGGCCAGCAGTCAAAGAAGGAAGGAAGGAAGGAAGGAAGGAAGGAAGGAAGGAATACCTGGTAAGCAAGACTGTCAGTCAGAGAAGGAGGAAGGAAGGAAGGAGTGAAGGAAGGTAGGAAGGAAGGAAGGAAGGGAGGGAGGGAGGGAGGGAGGGAGGGAGGAAGGAAGGAATGAAGGAAGGAAGGAATGAAGGAAGGAAGGAAGGGAATAAGGAAGGAAGGAAGGAAGGGAATAAGGAAGGAATTACACACTGGTAGGGTAGGATAGTAGTCAGAGAAGGAAGGAAGATAGGAAGGAAGGAAGGAAGGAAGGAAGGAAGGAAGGAAGGAAGGCCTGGTAGTGGAGGCCAGCATTCAGAGAAGGAAGGAAGGAAGGAAGGAAGGAAGGAAGGAAGGAAGGAAGGAAGGAGGGAGGGAGGGAGGGAGGGATGGAGGAAGGAATTAAGGGAAGAAGGAAGGAAGGAAGAACAGAAGGCCCGGTAGGGAAGGCCAGCAGTCAAAGAAGGAAGGAAGGAAGGAATGAAGGAAGGAAGGAAGGAAATGGTAGGCAAGATGTCAGTCAGAGAAGGAGGAAGGAAGGAAGGAGTGAAGGAAGGAAGGAAGGAAGGAAGGAAGGGAGGGAGGGAGGGAGGTAGGGAGGGAGGAAGGAAGGAAGGAAAAAAGGAAGGAAGGAAGGAAGGAAGGAAGGAAGGAAGTAAGGAAGGAATTACACACTGGTAGGGTAGGATAGTAGTCAGAGAAGGAAGGAAGATAGGAAGGAAGGAAGGAAGGAAGGAAGGAAGGAAGGAAGGCCTGGTAGTGGAGGCCAGCAATCAGAGAAGGAAGGAAGGAAGGAAGGAAGGAAGGAAGGAAGGAAGGAGGGAGGGAGGGAGGGATGGAGGAAGGAATTAAGGGAAGACGGAAGGAAGGAAGAAGGCCCGGTAGGGAAGGCCAGCAGTCAAAGAAGGAAGGAAGGAAGGAAGGACAGACGGACTGGTAGGGGACGCTAGCAGTCACAAAATGAAGGAAGGAAGGAAGGAAGGAAGGAAGGGAATAAGGAAGGAATTACACACTGGTAGGGTAGGATAGTAGTCAGAGAAGGAAGGAAGATAGGAAGGAAGGAAGGAAGGAAGGAAGGCCTGGTAGTGGAGGCCAGCAATCAGAGAAGGAAGGAAGGAAGGAAGGAAGGAAGGAAGGAAGGAAGGAAGGCCTGGTAGTGGAGGCCAGCAATCAGAGAAGGAAGGAAGGAAGGAAGGAAGGAATGAAGGAAGGAAGGAAGGAAGGAAGGAAAGAAGGCTGGCAGGCCTGGCAGGGGATGCTACCAGTCAAAGAAAGCATGAAGGAGGCAAGGAAGGAAGGAAGGACGGATGGCCTGCTAGGGCTACCGGCGGTAGCTGCAGCTGATACTCGGGAGCCAGTAGCGTCTACTGAGCAACTGAAACAAACTGATGTTAACCCTTTTCGTGCTGCTACTGCCCCTAAACTTAATCTGAAAGATTTTTTGCTAGGGTGGGAGTCTCTTAAGGAGGATAGTGTAACTCCAAATAAATACCCACCTCTGCCACCTATACCACCGCTTGCATTGCTCCCACCAGAGTGGGACTGGGGACAATGGACAAAATCCTTAGATAAACAATTACAGGACTTGCAAAACTGCCTGGACAAATTGGGGCAGGAGAGGGAGCAAGACCCAGAAAATCAGAAAAACCTAAAAAATACAGATGAGATCAGTCCTTGTGATGTGCCGTTACTACCGACTCCTACATCTAACAAAGTTAATCCGAGTGCCATGAGATGGCAAGGCTGCATTCAGGGTTATTATAAATACTCAGGGACAGCCTGTCTGGATTCCTATGGACTGGAAAGCTATGACAGAAATTAAGGGAGCAATTACTTAGTATGGGTTTTCTTCCCTATATACACAGCAAATGTTATCTGCTTTCTTTTCAAGTACTTTTCTAACTCCAAATGATTGTCTCTGAGTGGCTGCAATTTTATTAACTCCTTCACAGCTCCTACATTTTAAAAGTGGGTTTGAGGAGCTTGCTGCAAGGGCTGCAGATGATAATTCAGAGTGTAATCCTCATCACCCTTTGCACAGTGTTTCATCTGAAATGTTATTGGGAAAGGGACAATTTCACCCTGATGGAGTACAAGCTTGTATGAAAATTGAAGTTTTACAACAAGCACAGCAATTGGCTTTAGCTGCTCTGAAAGCTGTGCTGGAAGCAGGAAAACCTAATCCTGCCTAATCTGGCATATAATGCTAAAGAATCGATGCTTATGTCTCTGGCTATGGAAAATGCTAACCCCGCTTGTGAGAGTATTTTGCAGTTTTTGCCAAAATCTGATGGTCCTCAAGAAATGATGGATGCATGTTCTAAAGTGGGCACAGCAGAGGAAAAGGCTGGATACATGGCTACTGCCTTTGCCACTGCTGTTAAACCCCTTCTACAACAAGGTCAGGGTGATCGTGGGGGTACTAAAGGTATGAAATGAGTGTACTGTAAAGATAATTAGTTCAGCAACCCGCCACTGTCAGGGTGGTGTTACCGGTTTTGCAGATAAATGTATTAAATGTTAATTAATTATTAATTTTGCCACAAGACAGTTGAATGTCGTTGCTTTGCAACCTGGCTTGCCTAGCCCTTCAATGATACCTCAGGGTTGGGATTTAATAATTGAATTAAAGGCCTGTTTTTTTGTGAAAAAACCCTCTACACCCAAGCGATTGTGAAAAATTTGCTTTCTCTGTCCCAGCAATTAACAAAGAAGAGCCTGCTAAGAGATATGAATGGATTGTTTTACCTCAAGGTATGAAAAATTCTCCAGTTATTTGTCAACTGTATGTTGCCTGGGCATTGCAACCGATCCAACAAAAACTGCAAAAATGTGTTATCTATCACTATATGGATGATATCCTAATTGCAGGCAAAGATTTATAAAAGGACCATCTGCTCTGCCTGCTACAATCAGAATTAGCAGAAGCAGGACTGGTAATTGCACCAGACAAGGTGCAATGTGAAGCCCCTTGGAAATATCCGGGGTGTATCATTTCCAGAACTGAAATTAGGCCTCAAAAAGTTAAAATTACCACACAGATAAAAACCTTGTCTGACGTGCAGAAATTGATGGGTGATATTCAGTAGATTTGTCCTTTGTGTGGAATCACAAATGATGATCTGACCGATCTCATGCCCCTTCTAAAGGGTAAGTCAAAGGCAAAAAAAAAAAAAAAAACAACAAAGTGTTCTATCAAAAGCTCAGTATGAGGCCTTAGATCACATCATGACTAAAATCACTCCCTTTTATGCTTCTCAATGGAATCCAGATTTACAGGTTATTCTGTTTGTTGTCAACAGTGAGTATTATCCATTTAGGCTACTAGCACAGTGGGATCTTCAAAAGACTGATCCTTTATGCATTTTAGAATGGATTTTCCTACGTAAAACTGTAACTACTCAGAAGTATTTGCTCTTTTTGATTGTACAAGGTCGTTCACGTTGTCAGGAAATTATGTGCTGTGATCCATCACAAATTTGTTTGCCACTTACCAGGGTATGGTTAGACTGGGCACAACAATCGAGCTCTGCTTTTCAGTTTGCTCTGATAGGTTTTGTTGGTCCTCTTAATATGCATTTTCCACTCATAATATGTTTACAATGCTAAAGAATAATCAGTTTGAAGATGTTACCTTTTATCCTAGTAAACCTGTTGTAGGATTAACTGTCTTTACAGATGCAAGAAAATCAATCACACAGCCAGATATGTTTGGCAAACAGATGATGGTTGGAAAGAGCAAAAGATACTTGGTCATTTTTCTGATTCGCTACAAACACTAGAGCTAAGTGCTGTTATTGCAGGATTTCAACGATGGCCTGACACCCCTCTTAATATTGTCTATGATTCTTTATATGTTGTAGGCATTGTTCAACATATAGAAAGGGCAATTTTACAAGAATACACTAATCACAGGTTGTGGATCTTGTTAAAAACCTTATTACATCTTGTGAATACTTGTAAATGTACATATTTTATTATGCATATTTGCAGTCATTCAGGCCTTCCAGGAAGCCTTAGTGAAGGCAATAACAAAGTGGATAAATTATTTGCCCCAGCATGGGCAGGACCCTCTGTAAATATCTTTCAACAAGCTCGAGCATCCCATGCCTTCTTCCATCAATCAGCAAAGATGTTAGTTCTACAGTTTGGACTGTCCCTAACAGATGCCCGAGGCATTGTGCAATCTTGTCCCGATTGTCAAGGCCAAGCAGTAGGTATAGGCCTTGGAGTCAATCCTCAAGGCCTCCAGCCTCTTCAGCTTTGGCAAATGGATGTGACTCATGTACTCTCTTTCGGGAAATTGAAATATGTCCATGTTACTATTGACACTTTTTCTCACCTTGTCTGGGCCACTCACAGCTGGTGAGACTGCACGCCATGTAATCATACATCTATGTGGTTGCTTTGCAGCTATGGGAATACCTTTACAGCTAAAAACAGACTGCATCTAGCTATACCTCTTCAACACTTTCTAGATTTTTGAATACTTGGGGTATTTCTCATATCACTGGTATTCCTCATTCTCCTACAGGACAAGCTATTATCGAACGAACACATCAAACTTTGAAACAGTTGTTGGAAAAACAAAAAACAGGGGAAGAAGGACTTACACCAATAGCAAGGATACAGAAAGCTGTGTATGTTATGATTTTTTTGCGATTGACAGGAGACTTTAATGACCCCCCTGCTATAATACATGGTCAGGCATTAGGTTCAGGTTATATGACTAAAACTCTGGGTATTCTGGTCCAGTACAAGGATTTGGAAACCGGCATTTGGAAAGGTCCTACGAAGCAAAACTAACTGGTCGAGGTTATATGTGTGTAATTACAGATTTCGGTGTGCGGTGGGTGCCAGCCTGATGGGTGAAACCCTGGAAAGAGTCAGCACCGCCCCAGGACACCCCCGTTGTCAGTGATTGAATGAATTGAAATTTGAGCTTAGGACATCCGTTTTATGGATGTTTTCAGTCCTTCTTAAAGTGAAGGGAGCAACCTTTTTTACGTAAAAGTAAAAAAACCCAAACAAACAAAAAAAAAACCAAAACACACCACCATCACCGCCCCCCCTCCCTCCGAACCTGTGCCAGTTGCCACCGCGGCTGCGAAGACTGAGAACAGAGATGAAGATGATCCTTTTGACTCAGGCCCTATTGACCCCTAGAAGGAGCCTGTGCACATCCGTCAGACTTCTGTTGCTGCTCCTGAGGTTCTGATGCTTGTTAATTCTGATGATGACATGGATGGTCCTTTTCACCTGGAGCCTATTCATTTGGAAAAGGAGCCTGATTTACATGCCCCAGATCCTCATGTTAAATGCACATCTGTAAAGGGAGAAGCGAGACCAGCGTGGGATACAGACGTACTGTGTGCTTTTCTGGTGGTGGGAAGGTCTCTCGTATGAGCTTATCAGGGGTATCAGACTGCGACGGACCGTGGACTTGGGACCCCATATACAACTCATTTAATACAGTCTCTCTGTGATACTCATGTACTAGAAGTTGGTAAAGATAAGTATGTCCATGTTTCTATCGACCTTTGGAGACCTTTATAGATATTGCTGGCCACTTCTTCCAACATAGGCTGGCTACCTGTGTCGGAATGAGTGTGCATTTTGGTCAGTATAAAAGCCCAAGCCTCATGCGATGTGGGGGAGGCAGAGCCTCTGAGGGGATGCCCACTGAGGTTGAGCCTGCCACCTCGAACTGCGATGATGCTTCTCAGAGCTGGTTTTCCTGTTAGTGTTTTTATAAAAATTCCGTCTTGGCCATGATCTGATTCAGTTAATTTTTTAATTACAATTGATTAATATCAAGAGGCAATAAGCAAGAAGCGCTGAGTGCGCCAGGGAGTCTCCGTTCCACCCAAGACGCATGCTGAGATTTCTGGGGTACAGTCTCTTATACTCCTCGGTCTTGGGTTTCAGCCAATCCTGTCATCTCCTTCGCCCGAATATCAACATGGTTCCTTTTCATTGTCTCCTCCTGTTGCTGGGGTCTTATCTTCCGGTGAAGAAACTTCTTAAAAAGTTATTGAATTCCTTAATAATACATTAACAGGGGATGTCTATCACAAGCTTAACCACCATCTTAGCCCCCTAAATTCCATTTCTTATATAGTTACTTATTCAATACACAAGTTTCACCTCATCCTGTAACAGGAAGTATCTCTTGATTACCTAACCCCCTTAAGGCATTCAAGCAGTTACAACGAAGTACCCCTTTAATTAGCAAAGCTTTTGAGACATTCCAGTAGTTAAAGTACCCCTTAAAGTAACAAAGTGTTTGATTAAGAAGGATTATTTGTTTGTTTCTTCTTCTCTGTCATCATTGTATTGACAGGAACATCTATGATAATCTGATCATTCTTATGCATTCTACACATGACACAATGATTTCAAGGATTTTCGATTCCACCCAAAGTTCAATGATGACAAGGACTCCTAAGTTGCTGACAGGAATCATTCCTGTATACCTCACAATTGCCCCCTTTGTTTTTGTGTAACTTATTGATTCGTGTCTTGGCCTCCAATTTAATAACTGCCTTTTGAGCAGCGGATAATAATGGAGTTGTCTTTGTTTTTAATAACATTAACGAGTGGGTTCCTCCCTTATTTTCTGGTTCCAATGGCATGTTTTGTACAACCCTATGTATCAGTCTGGTGAAACATGGGATTAGTGTCCACAGGGCCCTTGTGCCACGTTCTGTACGTGGGATTGTGTACTGGGAGTAATGATTGTCTGGATTTTGTGCTTCAAATATTGTAGTTGTGTGGAGTGTGCTTGTGGCATCCCATACGTGTGTGTGTGTGTGTTGAGGGCAGACGGTGTTCTGTGTATTTTTTGTTGTTGGGTTCATGTAAAAGTTTTTAACGGGTAGTAGTTTAACATTTTAGGCAAGAAAGAGTTAATGCAAAAATGAGGTTTGCAGCAGGTATTTATGGTTGCTGCTGAAGCAGGCAGGCAGCTGTAGCTGTTGCAGAGCAGGCAGGTGTTTGTAGCTGGGCAAAGCAGGGTGAGAAAAAAAACAAACAAACAAAAACCCAACCAAACAAACAAACAAAAAAAAAAACCACCAGGTATTTGATGAGAGTTCAGTACCCATGTTCAAAAGAAGCTGCCCTCGGATTCCAGTGGAACAGCCAGGATGGATGCCAGAGCTGAGGAGTGAAAAAACAAAACAAAACAAAACAAAACAAAAAAAATCTTAGTATGTTTAAAGTAACCTGGGGGTGAATCCAAGACTTGGAGGAACAGATAGATCGGTTGAAACAAGAACTGCTAACTGAAAAAGCAAGAGGGGTAGTGCAACCACAAGCTTTATGAGCCGTCACCTAAGCAGCATCAGGGTGGCAGAGAAAAAAAAAAAAAAAGGGCAATGATGCAGCAAACTCCTCGTTTAACCTGTCTGCTTCTCAGGAACTGATAACCTGGAGGAGGGGGTATATTTGTGCCCTCCTGCCTACAGGTCCATGGCGACTGCCTGCAAAGTTTGCCAAGCCTTGCCATGAGCTGGAGAGATGAATGGAGGAACCTGCTTCAGCTACAGGAGCTGACCGTGAATACCCCAAGCAGAATGAGATAGAGGAAGAGAAAAACGAATGACTGCAAAACATCATTTGGGGGCAACTGAAAAGTAACAGCTTGAATATGTGTGCTTGTAAAGTAGTTATTGTTAGATTCTGTGATTTTTTGTATAAAACCACCTGTATTTACTAGCCAGTTGCTAATAAGAAACTACACCTTGTATTGTATAGATTTGTCACTTTCAAAAGAGATGTTAGAAATTTGCAGTAGCTGCTAGAAAATGCTAAGGCAAAAGCTAGAAAGATTCTAATACAATGGTAGTGTTATAAAACAGGTAATGGAACAAATTAAGAGGGTTGGAGAATTCCACTGGTATGAAATTTATTTGGCTAGTCCCTTGCTGCCATCAGCATCTTCAACATGCTGCTGCACCCTGTAATAGTTATTCTGCTAATGTAAATCTGTGTGTGTGCCTTACCATAATAACGACTTGTTATTGGATGAAGCGGGTGAAACTCTGCATTGACAACAAGGTGCAAGGACTGAGGCTGACCAAATGCCTGCTACCAAAATCAAGGGCAAGACTGGGTTGGCCTCTGTGTTTGGCACCAAGAAGAACCTTTAGTTCCGCTGCTGGCTGCAACCCAGCAGGCGTGGAGCGTTTGGGACACATGCCATGCCAGACCTTGATATGAAGGATGGCCTCCCCTGTTATCAGAGAGCCATACAGCAGAAAAAAGGGGACAGGCCCAGCAGCCTGTAGTTGGCATATGTTGGAGATATGATCTAGCCCAAATCCCCTGCTCAAGTAGTGTCATCCAAAACATATATAAAACAAAAAGGGGGAGATGTGGAGGCAGTGTTCTCACAGGAGAATGGATAATTGGTACATACATCCTGAAAGATACAGCAAGGCCATGAGAGGCCCGAGGAAGCCTAAACAAGCAATGTAAGAAGCTGTAATTCACTGAGTTCATGAGAACTGTGGACTGTAGGCAAGCTTTCGAGGTCAAGTTCTCACACCTGTGATTAACCAATTATATGTTAGTCACTAAGGGTCTTCAAGATGTGTATCCAATCATAATATGTCAAATCACAGTAAGTGCATGTAAGAAATAGTATATAAGGGGCTAAGGCTTTGTAATAAATGGCTTTTGTCTGATCATACTGATCTCTGACTGGGTCCATATATTTTCTGTGGCACAAAGCACACACAGATTTACATTAGCAGTATAACTACTACAGGGTGCAGCAGTGCTTTGAAGATGCTCGTGGCAGTGAAGGACCAGCCACAGAAATTTCCTACCAGTGGTGTTCTCCCACACTCTTAATTTGTTCCATTACCTGTTTTATAACACTACCATTGTATTAGAATCTTTCTAGCCTTAGCATTTTCTAGCAGCTGCTGCAAATTTGCATGCTCTAACATCTCTTTTACAAGTGACAAATCTGCACAATACAAGGTATAGTTTCTTATTAGCAACTGGCTAGTAAATACAGGTGGTTTTATACACAAAATCACAGCCTCTAATAATAGCTACGTTACAAGCACACATATTCAAGTTGCTACTTTTCAGTTGCCCCCAACTGATGTTGATGTTATCTTTGATAAGAGCATATGAGAGACCTCCCCACCGCAAGTCTTGAACCAGCACATAGATCACTGGGAAAGCACACAATAAATTTGCAACCCCCAGCCATCTCACTTCTCCCTTTACAGCTGCCCATTTATCATGAGGATCTGGAGGATATAAATCAGGCTCCTTTTCCGGATCAATAGGCCCTGGGTCAAAAGGACTATCCAGGTCAGCATCAGAATTATCAGGCGTCAGAACCTCAGGAGCAGCAAGAGCAGTCTGATGAACGGGATGGGTGCCCTGGTGACAGAAGATACAGAGATGGCAGAGTTATTGAATGCCTTCTTTGTCTCTGTCTACTCTGCCGGAGGCAGTTCTGAAGAGCCCTGTACTGCTGAGACCTCAGATGAAGTCATGTCAACGGAGCGCTTTGCCTTAGTCAATGAGGAATGGGTTAGAGACCAGTTGAGCAATCTGGACAACCATAAATCCATGGGTCCAGATGGGATGCACCCGCGGGTGCTGAGGGAACTGGCGGAGGTCATTGCTAGACCACTCTCCATCATTTTTACCAAGTCTTGGGAAACGAGAGAGGTGCCTGAGGACTGGAGGAAAGCAAATGTCACTCCTGTCTTCAAAAAGGGCAAGAAGGAGGACCCGGGTAACTATAGACCAGTCAGCCTCACCTCCATTCCTGGGAAAGTGATGGAACACCTTATCCTTGGTGCCATCTTAAGGCATATCAAGGATAAGAGGGTTATGAGGGGCAGTCAACATGGCTTCACCAAGGGGAAGTCATGCTTGACCAATCTCGTAGCCTTTTATGAGGAAATAACACGGTGGATGGATGATGGCAGAGCGGTGGATGTGGTCTACCTTGACTTCAGCAAAGCGTTTGACACAGTCTCCCACAAGCATCCTTACAGCTAAATTGAGGAAGTGTGGTCTGGATGATCGGGTAGTGAGGTGGACTGTGAACTGGCTGAAGGAGAGAAGCCAGAGAGTTGTAGTCTATGGGGCGGAGTCTAGTTGGAGGCCTGTATCTAGTGGAGTGCCTCAAGGGTCAGTACTGGGACCAGTATTATTTAATATATTCATCAGTGATTTAGATGAGGGAATTGAGTGTACTATCAGCAAGTTTGCTGATGACACTAAGCTGGGAGGAGTGGCCGACACGCCAGAAGGCTGTGCTGCCATCCAGCGAGACCTGGACAGGCTGGAGAGTTGGGCAGGGAATAACTTGATGAAATATAACAAGGGAAAGTGTAGAGTCCTGCATCTGGGCAGGAACAACCCCAGGTTCCAGTATAGGTTGGGGAACGACCTGTTAGAGAGCAGTGTAGGGGAGAGGGACCTGGGGGTCCTAGTGGACGACAGGGTGACCATGAGCCGACACTGTGCCCTTGTGGCCAAGAAGGCCAATGGCATCCTGGGGTGTATTAGAAGGGGGGTGGTTAGTAGGTCGAGAGAGGTCCTCCTTCCCCTCTACTCTGCCCTGGTGAGACCTCATCTGGAATATTGTGTCCAGTTCTGGGCCCCTCAGTTCAAGAAGGACAGGGACCTGCTGGAGAGAGTCCAGTGCAGGGCAACTAAGATGATTAAGGGAGTGGAGCATCTCCCTTATGAGGAAAGACTGAGGGAGCTGGGTCTCTATAGTTTGGAGAAGAGGAGATTGAGGGGTGACCTTATTAGTGCATATAAATATATAAAGGGGGAGTGTCACAAGGATGGAGCCAGGCTCTTCTCAGTGGCAAACAATGATAGGACAAGGGGCAATGGGTACAAACTGGAACACAAGAGGTTCCACTTAAACTTGAGAAGAAACTTCTCAGTGAGGGTGACAGAACACTGGAACAGGCTGCCCAGGGAGGTTGTGGAGTCTCCTTCTCTGGAGACATTCAAAACCCGCCTGGACACATTCCTGTGTAACCTTATCTAGGTGTTCCTGCTCCGGCAGGGGGATTGGACTAGATGATCTTTTGAGGCCCCTTCCAATCTCTAGCATACTGTGATACTGTGATACTGTAAAATGGAGGCTTCCTCCTTAGTAATAATCCCCCCATAGTCCCATTCCCAGCTGCTCACCTCTTCCAGGTGATCGTTATGCCTGGACCTCTTCGGTGCTCCCCCACTGGCCTCCTCACCTCTCCCAGGTGTTAGGTTTGTGTCCAGACAACTTTGGTGCTCTCCCATCAGACTCCTCTGAATTCAGCCGATCTATGCCACTGGTCACTGACTCCAAGGATTTAGCCGGAGTTCCTCCTGTTCGGGTGCCATTTGTGGTGTATCAAAGACGGACTCCAGCTCTTCTGAAATCTGAAGACCTTTATTATGTGTCTCACATCCCCTTTATAGTCTACTAAGTGCTAAGCAGTAACTTTCCACTCTCTCGCTTCCTTATCATCCCAATTTAGCAAAACTACTAAGGGTTACAAATATTCACATTGCTTGGTCTGTCTTGAGATGCACATCCTGCTTTATCTTGCAAACTGCTTTGTTTTGCTAACCAATTTTTACCCTTCATTGTTCTCTTTACAGTTCCCAAGGCTTAGGCCCAACCAGGGCATTAACACCTGGTGTTTTCTTCACTGTTCCGAGGGCTTAATCCATACCAGGGCGATAGCGCCTGGATCCATTTTGTTAACTATTTCTATCCTGTCACCCACAACCTGGAATATGGGTGAATTTTCAAGGAGGTGACTTGTTTTAAGCAATGTGGCCTCAGAAAGCAACTTCCTTCTGATGATGCTGGGCAAAAGCTTCTTGGCACCGGAACCTGAAAGTTAAATGTGTGGACAGGGCATGGAGATGTGCCAGCACTGCTGCAGAGCTGCAAAAGATGGAAATCCATTTGGGAAGAGGGTTTGTATGGACACTGAGGTGCTTCATGCTATTGATATGCCCCTTTATGAGGGCACATGGGGGCCCTGTGGCCTGTTACTGCTTTGCACAAGCAAAGTAATCTTGTAAAACTGAGACACACCTGATGACTGCTCACCTTGCTGCCTTGGTCACCCAAAGTGATGCCCTTCTCCCACCTTATGTACAGCAGCCATTGCCTGCCTCCCAACCTGGTATGAGCCATTCCTGTTGCTGGAGCTGGTTACTTGGAGATGGGTGTGCTTGGGCCTGATGGGATGGGGTCATTTCAGAAGTTCTGGGGTATGTAATGGTATGATGGCATGATGGCAGAGGCAGGTGTGACCTTGTGAGGCTGGGAGAGTGGATGTAAAGCTGAAGCAAACGGTATGCAAGTCCTCCAGTCTCTGGGAGCTGCTCCAATGAACCTCCATCCTCTTCTGCTCCCCAGTCAGCTGTTCAATCCTACCTAGAGAAATGTCATGGTTCAAGCCCAGCTGGTAACTCAACCATGTAGCCGCTCTCTCACTCCCCCCACTTCTTCCTCCCCCCGCTCCCAGAAGGATGGGGAGGAGAAGGGAAAGAATGTAATTCCCATGGGTTGAGATAAGAACAGTCCGGTAACTAAGGTACAATACAAAACCACTACCACTACCACCAATAAAAATAATGATAAGGGTAATAACAAGGGGAGAGAATACAAATGCTCATCACCCACCAACCAATACCCAGCCTGACCTGAGCAGCTGTCCTGGGTTTAGCAGCAGCAGTCATTTTTCTCTTTCTTGGTAGCTGGTGCAGTGCTGTGTTTTGACTTTTGGGCTGGGAACAGAGCTGATAACAATGATGTTTTGGTTTGGCCAAGGACTTTGTGAGCCTGCTCTGCCAGGGAGGAGGAGAAGCCGAGAGGAAGCAGAGACAGGACACCTGACCCAAACTGATTCGGAGAAAACTCCAGGAACAAACTTGCCAACAAAGTTTTCAAGCTGACAAGCAGGTATTCTTTATTGCGGCGCCGGGAGACACGGGGGATAAATCCTCCTAACGTGTGTCCCCGTACTGCTATACAAGCCACCCTTATATAGTCCCTGGGCATACATACATATTCATGAGGCTACGTATGGATTACATCATTTTCCAGAGAGTTCCCCGCATGCGTACAGAATTGTGGTGGTGGTCTCTGAGGGCACCTGCAGTTCCCAGATACCCCTTATCCCTGTGTCCTGTTTTTCTAGGCTGTTTTGACCAAATAGGTATTCCATACCACAGCACGTCATGC
This sequence comes from Neopsephotus bourkii, assembly GCF_033783945.1. Lineage (NCBI taxonomy): Eukaryota > Metazoa > Chordata > Aves > Psittaciformes > Psittacidae > Neopsephotus > Neopsephotus bourkii. The sequence continues at coordinate 208,346 of NW_026901076.1, read as the reverse complement.
ACAGGATGTAACTGGGAGGTACCCAGAAGGACGGGGGGTCTTCTGGGTCAGACTGGTTTTTCGGCGGATGCTATTGTATTCTCTTCCCTTGTTATTTTTTCTTATCATTGTTGTCGTTGGTGGTAGCAGTGGTGATTTGTGTTGTACACTGGTTGCTGGACTGTTCTTATCTCAACCCGTGGGAGTTGCATTCTTTCGATTCTCCTCCCCATCCCTCCGGGAGCGGGGAATGGGGGAAGCCCCCGGGGGGGGACGCTGGCCTCTACTGCTTCCAGCCCAGCACCACTCACTGGGAGTGAGTGCACAAGCTGTCTGGCTGGGTTTAAACCGTGACAGCAGCAGTCTAGCCCTTCTGGGTAACTGCTCCCAGTTTATATACTGGGCATGACGTGCTGTGGTATGGAATACCCCTTTGGCTAGTTTGGGTCAGGTGTCCTGTCTCTGCTTCCTGTCGGCTTCCCCTCCTCCCTGGCAGAGCATGAGACTCAGAAAGTCCTTGGTCGGTGTAAACATTACTTAGCAACAAGTAAAACCATCGGCATTATCAGCACTGTTCCCAGGCTGAAATCAAAACTACAGCACTGAACAGCTACTAAGAAGGAGAAAAATGACTGCTACTGCTGAACCCAGGACAGTCCTCTCTTCTGTTCTCTATCCCAGCTCCTCTATCTCCTCAAGTGAGTTGTCAACTCCGAGAGTTCAAAGGCAATCTTAGCCCTTCCATCATTTCAGATTTTGGTGTTCAGCTTTCCACATGGACTAGAATAGCTGATTTTACTCCTACTCCTACAATAAGGGATTCTTATCCCTTTGTACAAGAAGTAAGTGGAGGATCTTCTCCAGGCTGAATAGCCCCAACCTTCTAAATTGGAGAGACATCAATTTGATAGGTGGACTGTGGCATTTCACGACACAGACTCAAGTTAATGCAGATACTCAAATCCCCGTTTATTACCACCAAGCCCTTTTTATCCCCTTGTTCAGTACTTTCCCAGTCTGCACATACATGCAACGTTCAATCTCACTGGCCACTGTGAAACTCTCCAGGTAAATAGTCCAATCAGAATGTTGGAGACCCTCTCAAAAACCCCACATCCTCTGGCCTCCATCGGAGATTCCTGCCACAAATACATCCTGGCCCATCCTCCCTAGGCTTGCTTTCTGACCTTCCCTGTCCTTCAACACCTGAGCTCATCACCTCAGGGCTTGTTAAGCTCTAAGGCCTCAGAGCTCACTCCTAAACTGTTCACGTTCACTCCCCGCAGTGGGCCACTTGGTAGATAAAGAACTTGCTGGATAGCCGCATGCAAAGAGTTGTGGTCAATGGCTTAATGTCCAGCAGGAGACCAGTAACAAGTGGTTTTCCTCAGGGATCGGTGTTGGGACCGGTCTTGTTTAACACCTTTGTCGGCAGCATGGACAGTGGGATTGAGCGTGCCCTCAGCAAGTTTGCAAATTACACCAAGCTGTGTGGTTTGGTTGATATGCTGGAGGGACGGAATGCCATCCAGAGGGACTTTGACACGCTTGTGAGGTGGGCTGATGCCAACCTCATGAAGTTTATCCATGCCAAGCTCAAGGTCCTACACCTGGGTCGGAGCAATCCCAGGCACAGCTACAGGTTGGGCAGAGAAGAGATTCAGAGCAGACCTGTGGAGAAGGACTTTGGAGTGTTGGTGGATGAGAAAATGAACACAGGCCAGCAGTGTGCACTTGCAGCCCAGAAAGCCAACCATATCCTGGTCTTCGTCAAAAGAAGTGTGACTAACAGGTTGAAGGAGGTGATCCTGCACCTCTACTCTGCTCTTGTGAGACCTCACTTGGAGTACTGTGTGCAGTTCTGGTGTCCTCAACATAAAAAGGACATGGAACTGTTGGAACAAGTCCAGAGGAGGGCCACGAGGATGACCAGGGGGACTGAAGCACCTCCCATATGAAGATCGGCTGAGAAAGTTGGGGCTGTTCAGCCTGGAGAAGGCTTAAGCTTAAACTTTGTTGGCAAGTTTGTTCCTGGAGTTTTCTCTGAATCAATTTGGCAACCCAGGTGGGACCCTCTCTGCTCAAGTGCAGGACCTGCTGAGGACAGGGCTCCATAGGATTTTCCATAATGGAAAATCAGCAGAGTGGAGAGATCTTGAAAAAGAGTGCTTTAGTGTGCATTTTGGCACATTGGAAAGAACTGGGAGGGTCTCCTGGGGGCTCAGTAAATAAGAAAACATTGGTAAAATATTTTAAAAAGTGGTGGCCTTTGTACACTCTGGAGGATCAGGAGATATGGCCTAAAAATGGAACTCTGAATTATAATACATTGTTACAATTAATGTTGTTTTGAGGCAGCAAGGAAAATGGGATGAAGTAATGTATGCAGATATGCTTTTCACTTTAAGAAACAGCCCAGAGTGACAGACTGAATGGAAAATTAATATAGCCATGCCAGATCCCTTAATTTTGGCTTTGGAAAAGGACAGGGAACAGCTGAAAGTTAAGATGGAGAGATGTTGTTCAGCTTGTGATATTGGGGGAAATTATGTATCACAAGTACCTCCAGGAGGAGCACCCTCTGCATCTGTCCAACCTAATTTTGACAAGGAGGAAGGGATTGCTGTCACTGGCAACAAGCAACATATTCACATTCATAGTTAAGAAAGGTTTAAAACAGAAGTGCTGTTGCAGAGGCAGGCATCTGCAGCTGCTGCAGAGCACAGTGATCAACTGTGAGAAAAAAAAAGAAGGTAAAACCAAGGGGGAAAGGATGGGAGCTCAGGCAGCTCCTGTGTTTGAGCATGACTGCTGGGGAGGCAGAGGTGGAAGAGGGATGTCAGGTGGAGGTGGGGGAGTGAGCTCTTCTTCTGTGGAACCAGATTGGTGTGTGTGCTATGGGGAGTTTGGACTTTGGAAGTGAGACTGCCCTGGGCGGGGAGTGCCATGGGGTGGCTCCAGTGAATGAATTGGAACTAGACTGACAGGGACCTGGGGAATCTACCCTAGGAGATCCACTGGTGTTGTGGTTTAGGCTCAGACGTAAATCAGCCACACAGTCTCTCTCAGGACACCTGACCCAAACTAACCAAAGAGGTATTCTATACCACAGCACGTCATGCCCACTGTAGAAACTGGGGGCAGTTACACAGAAGGGTTGGATCACTGCTCCTGTCAGGCTGGGTATTGGTTGGCGGGTGGTGAGCGGTTGTATTCTCTTCCCTTGTTATTTCCTTTATCATTATTATTATTGGTGGTAGCAGTAGTGGTTTTCTGTTATACCTTAGTTACTGGACTATTCTTATCTCAGCCAGTGAGAGTTACATTCTTTTGATTCTCCTCCCCATCCCTCCAGGAGCGGGGGGAGGAAGGGGTGGGGGGGAGTGAGCGAGTGGGTGCATGGTTCTGGGTTGCTGGCTGGGCTTAAACCATGACAACTATATCCAGTTTTGGGTACCCAAATACACAATAAAAAGACATTGTTAAAGTAGAACAAGCTCAAAGGAGGGCCACCAAGATGGTCAGGAGACTGGAGCATTTGTCCTATTAGAAGAGCTTGAGGGACTGAGACAGGGAAGTACAAAATGAAATATAATCCTTTGGAAGTAGGTAAATTAATTTCTAAGTAACATTAAGTTTGAGGGCTTTGTAACAATAGCCATGGAAAGTAACTGAGGCAAATGTTTCACAAAAACTAGTCAGAATACAGCCAAAGAACATAAGAATCCTTGTATAAGATAAATCATTGCAGTTGGCATAGTTTTAGGTCCTTATGACCTTAGTACAAAAATTATTTTAAGAAAACCACTTGGTGGATAAAGAACGGGCTGGATGGCCGCACACAAAGAGTTGTGGTCAATGGCTCAATGTCCAGCTGGAGACCAGTTATGAGTGGTGTCCCTCAGGGATCAGTGTTGGGACCGGTCTTGTTTGACATCTTCGTCGCTGACATGGACAGTGGGATTGAGTGCGCCCTCAGCAAGTTTGCCAATGACACCAAGCTGTGTGGTTCGGTTGATACGCTGGAGGGAAGGAATGCCATCCAGAGGGACCTAGACACGCTTGTGAGGTGGGCTGATGCCAACCTCATGAAGTTTAACCATGACAAGTGCAAGGTCCTACACCTGGGTCGGAGCAATCCCAGGCACAGCTACAGGCTGGGCAGAGAATAGATTCAGAGCAGCCCTGCGGAGAAGGACTTGGGGGTGCTGGTCGATGAGAAAATGAACACGAGCCGTCAGTGTGCGTTTGCATCCCAGAAAGCCAACTGTATCCTGGGCTGCATCAAAAGGAGTGTGACCAGCAGGTCGAAGGAGGTAATCCTGCCCCTTTGTCCTGCTCTTGTGAGACCTCACTTGGAGTTTTGTGTACAGTCCTGGTGTCCTCAACATAAAAAGGACATGGATCTGTTGGAACAAATCCATAGGAGGGCCACGAGAATGATCAGGGGACTGGAGCACCTCCCTTATGAAGATCGGCTGAGAAAGTTGGGGCTGTTCAGCCTGGAGAAGAGAAGGCTGAGTGGAGACCTCATAGCAGCCTTCCAGTATCTGAAGGGGGCATATAGGGATGCTGGGGTGGACTCTTCATTAGGGACTGTAGTGGTAGGACAAGGGGGAATGGGTTAAAACTTAAACAGGGGAAGTTTAGATTGGATATAAGGAGGAAATTCTTTCCTGTTAGGGTACTGAGGCACTGGAATAGGTTGTCCAGGGAGGTTGTGAATACTTCATCCCTGGCAGTGTTCAAGGCTAGGTTGGACGAGGCCTTGGGTAATATGGTTTAGGGCGAGGTGTCCCTGCCCATGGCAGGGGGGTTGGAACTTGATGATCCTTAGGTCCTTTCCAACCCTAACTATTCTATGATTCTATGATTCTATGATTCTAAAAACAGGACAGAAAAACAGGACATGAAGATAAAGAGCATCTGAAACTAGCAGATGTCCAGGATGGGATGCAGCTAAGCTAACTGATAAGTAGAAGGACAGGATGATTATGTCTGCAGTGTTACCGAACCAATTAAGCTGGTGCAAGCATTTATCTACTGCACATGCTTCAAAGATTTCCAGAAAGTGAAGAAGATCGTTGGAAGAAGTAAACTACCTCTGAAGACCACTGCCACGTTGTTGTGCGCATGCAGAAATGGGTGTGGAATTATGTAAAGCTGTTCTCGGATGGCATATGAATATGTATGTAATTTAATGAATATGCATGTTAAGCAACAATATAACCACAGTCTGTTTGAGGTTCAGCTGAGACACGCTGGGAGGAGCTATCCCCCGTATTTCCCAGCACTGCAATAAAGAATACCTGCTTGTCAACTTAAACTTTGTTGGTGAGTTCATAGCGAGTTTTACAAATCAGGATCCAGGCTTTTTCTGTCAGGGGAAGAAAAGGCTTGGCAGAGGGGGAAAGGACACCTAACAGTGGCCTTCCTGTACCTGCAGAGATTTGATCAAGAAGATGGTGCCAGGCTCTTTATAGTGGTACATGGTGGAAGAACAAGAGACAATGGGCATAAGTCAAAACAAAAGATGTTCTAGGTAAAAACAGAGAAGTGTTTTCACCATGAGGTCAGTCAAGCAATGGAACAGGAGCCAAGAGAGTTTGTGTAGCCTCCGTTCTTGGAGGCTTTCAAGACCCAACTGGATAAAGCCATGAGTTCCCTCACCTGACCTCATAGCTGTTTTGAACAGAAGGTTGAATGAGAGACCTCCTGAGGTGTCTTCCACCCTGAATTATTCTCTGATCCTGTGATCCTATGATCCCTTTCATCAGACTTCATATATAAGGCAGCAACTGAATTCCTTAATAGAGACATGTTCTCAAACTGAAGAAAATAGTTCTACTTCACTACCATAAGGAATAATCGAAGGCACACTGATAAATAAAGGATTAAGAAGTTTCTTACAAAAACAACTCAGCATTTCCCTGCGAAGCAAAAATTTTCATTATAAACACAATGATCTGTACTTAGAAATATTGCCATGTTTAGACTAGATACATTATCTTGTAGCTATACTTTTGCTATTAGGAAAGATCAATTCAAATCTCAGCTAATTTTGGTCTAACTTTTTAAGAAAACCTTAACTTTACTATTTCACTAATTCACCTTCTTTTTTCCAGTACTGAATTCCACATGCTTCAAAATAGATATGAAAGTCATCTTGTGGAAGGAAAGGAAAACTGTTTTGCTATTCTGCTGAACAAACTTTAAATAGTCAGCATTTTAAAGGCAATAATTCTTCTAGTAAGACTTGACAGCAAAAAATCAAAATATCAGAGTTAACAAGGGAGCTTATTTCCAAAGCTAAATTAGCAACCTAAGCTAAGAAAGCAGCCCAGACAGTTTCTGAGGGAAGGTGTGAGAAACTATAGACTAGGATATTGTTTATTAAGACTTATGTTAAGCTCGATGTAAAAGTTAGGCAATAAAAGACATGAAATTGCTTCTGCAAACAACCACCAGACATAGCTTGCACAAGATGAGATAACCGCAATCGCTTACACCGACTGGGAGCGACCGAGCACCACCGCCCACAGAGTCGAGGGGGAGCTCTCGGTCTGTCGATCCTGTCCGTGTCTGGGCCGGACCAGATATCGCTTCTGCAAACATAAAAGATGCTGTGTAATACTTCTGCAAGCATAAAAGATGCTATGTAATAACTGCAAGATGTTCCAGGAACTGGCAGAAATAAGAAGAACAACTCCATATAAGGACATATGAGCAGGATGTTGTTTAAAGATAACTGCAAAGACGTTCCAGGAACTGACAGAAAAAAATGTATAAAAAGAGGCTGTTTGAATTGCTCAGCACGGCAGTTGGCGGAGCGCAGACTCCCCTGTCGTCCAGCGCTGTCTTTGCTCATATTCTACTTGCTATAATTAATAAAATTTTAATTGGATTATGATCCGTTGTGGTCACAATTTATAACAATTTCTGGTGCCGTGACTCAGATGAGGAACGGTGGGCTTTGGTCCTCCGGGGAGGCGCCCCGCGACATTTCGCGGCCCCGCGATCAACAGCTTACCCCAACCTTACCGACGAACCTAAATTCTAGAATAATGAGCAAAGGAGAAACCGGTAAAATCCCATAAAGATTCTGTGCACGGGAGTCCGGACGAAGACGCAGGACGCGTGAGTATATTGCGAAATTATTCGCAGAGCGAAATTATTCGCGGCGAAATTATTCGCGGGTTTGCCGTTCGGGCGGGATTGGGTTTCCTGGAATATAACGAGTGAGAGGTTCGATATACTGAACCAAACGAGTGTGGACTCTTAAGTACTGCATTTTCCATCTCCCGCGAGGGACTGGGCCAGGAACAAGAGGAGTGAGTGAGTGTGTGTTTGTGGATATTCCAGAAGATGGGGGCGAAGGGCAGCAAGCCTTCGACTCCCATGGGAAGGGTACCCACTGTACCTAAGAATACCCCTCTGGCATATATCTTAGACAATTGGAGATATTTCCCTGGAATCCTAGGGAAAGATAAGCAGAAAATGATAGAATATTGTACTAAGATATGGGGAGGGAAGAAGATTTCTAAAAATGTCTTTTGGCCAGTTTATGGGTCAGAAGAAGATTGGGTAAGACAACAATTAAACCTCTGGGTTAATAATAAAAAACCCCTTAACCCGGAGGAGAGTCAGTATGCGGAAGTGTGGCTAAAAAGACCGGGAGCTAGACTTTACCCACTGAATGAAGTAAAAACTAAACAAAAGAAAAGGAAGGAAGAGTTAGACGAAACCCTTCTAATCCCCCCTCCTTACATTCCTCCTCCTGTTCCCGCAGCCCCTCCAGAGGTCCCCAGAGCACCCACTCCCCCACCAGAATCGGAACAAGGGTCTCCCCCTCCTCCTAGACGCGTAACTAGAAGTAAAAAAGGGGCAGCTCAGATGTACCCCCTAAGGGAAATACCCATGGGGGGACCTCAACCTGTGATCGGATATATTTCCGTACCCTTAAACTCGGCTGACCTTCGAGATTTTAAAAGAACCGAGATGGGAAACTTAATAGAGGACCCACTTGGAGTGGCAGAAAGATTAGATCAATTTTTGGGACCAAACCTTTATACTTGGGATGAGATGCAATCTATCCTTGGTCAATTATTTACTACCGAGGAAAGAGATATGATTAGACGAGCAGGAATGAGACTGTGGGATGCTCAACATGACCAGGGACCTCAAGCAGATATTAAATGGCCACTCCAAAGACCTAATTGGGATAATCAGGATCCGGTGCATAGAACTCATATGCAGGACCTGAGAACTATAGTAATTCAGGGAATTAGAGAAGCAGTACCCCGTGGCCAGAATATCAATAAAGCATTTAATGGAATTCAAAAGAAAGATGAAAGCCCTACTGAGTGGCTGGAACGACTGAGGAAAGCCCTTGTACTCTGGGGTAAATCCAGAATATTTAAGCATTCTGTTGAAGCCTATGAAAAAAAAAAACAAAAACAAAACAAACAAACAAACAAAAAAAAAAAAACCTGGAACTTAATTATGTAATATATACACTATATTGTATATAAATAATTTGGCCTATGAATAGGAAATAGTTTTTCTAAATTAAATGTTTTGATGAAGATAAATAATTTCATTTTTTTATGATTAAATTTTTATCTGGGTAATCTAGCATTTTTATTCCAATTGATATCTACTCTTAAAAAAGTAAAATGTAATAATTGCTTTTAGTATGGCTTGTGTGTTGTATGGATGCTGGATTCCAAACTGGCGAAGATACTTCCTCATCTCCAATTTTACTCATTCAGATATGGTTTGAAAATTAGTAATCTTACTTTTGCTTTTTGATAATTTAATACAAAGTTGATAATTTGTATTTAAAAAATAATTAATTAAATTTTTATTTACATTTTAATTTCTGTATTTTATCTTGAAAGACTGTAGTCTGTGATAATAAGATTATTTATTTTTTTTTTTTACTCTGGGAATGGTCAAGTCTTTCTACTCTAATAATTGGAGGGAAATCTTTGATTGCTTTTAATGGTTTTTGAAGAAACAGCTGTCCGAACTGCTGCGCGTGGATGGACTCATGCCAGTCGCATTAAAGGCCCAGTGACGAGATCCCACTGGAAAGTAATCAGTACTCCAGGTGACACCAAGATAACCCTGAAAAGATAACGTAATGATAAAGACTTTATTTGATTATTTTGCTGCATTACCTTTTGGTATAAAGTGTGTATTGCTGTTTATATTTGCTATAATTATTTCTCTTTTTTCTATTATATATGGAAGCGTACAAAGTGTGTTGAAGGAAATTGCTAAACTTATGAAACCACACAATAGTGAATATAGAAGATATACTGATGTAAATAATATATGTATTCTAGATATACGAATTAAGTGTAATAATTTGAACTGCAATTGTTATCCATTTGCTTGTTTTAGGTGTAAGGTATGTCAGGATAAATGGTGGACACACTGTGAATATGGATACCCTCCAATAGGAGTTTGCACACAGTGTTGGAAAATCCAAAGAACTCTCACTGAGTGGAAATTAAAACAATTAGAGTCTAAACAAGAAATTATTCGGGAATCCCATGAGTGGTGGGAGATTTTTGCCAAAGGAATAAACCCTCAATATTATTGTTACCACTCCAACGAACCAGTCCCCTGTGTAGCTGAAATTTTGGTTATAAAGTGTAGAAGGGAAGTACTAACCGTGTCTTGCTTTGCCCCATTAGTTAAAGCTGCAAAGTGGGAAGCCTATGTAAACAGGCAGAAAGCCCGAAACAACTGTTCTCCTGAAGAATTCCCTTGCTGCCGAGAAGATGGTACACCCCGTGGCTCGAAGCAACCGAGTCGACAAGCGAGGCAGAGGAGGAACAAATTGTGGAGAAAAGAACCAGAACAATGGGACACAAAAGCAGCAATGGCCAAACTTCCCCAGGACTGGTAAAAATATACTTAAATTGGCAAAATTAACAGACACCCTTTTTCCTGGTATACCGTTAGTTTTGTTATTGATAATAACCCAAGCAAATGGAAACCCTCATGAACCTATGGTATGGAAGATATATAACTTACAGGAAACACATGCCATTCAAAATATTACAACTCCGGAAAAGGTTAGATCAATGTAAGAAAGATCGTGAGGCGGGCAGGTCATGGTATGAAAACTGGTTTAATGTTTCACCTTGGCTAACCACTTTGTTGTCTGCTTTAGCAGGACCGCTTATAATGTTGATTCTGGGACTTATATTTGGGCCTTGTATATTACGTTATATTTTACGCTTTATTAGAGAACGGTTTGTCATAGCTAAACTGCTTATTTTAACTACGAGGTCTGGGGCAAAATATAAGAGTGTATCTATTGATGAGAATGAAGATTGTTGTGAATGTGTTATGCCACGTGGGGGCTAAGCCTATTGTAATTGTGAGGTATTACCTTGTGAGTGTTATGATAAATGTTGGGATTGTGGAAAAAGGTTTATTTGCAGTGCCGAGAATGAAAGCAGCGTCTAATAAACAATAATAGGATAAAAAGAAAAAGGGGGGATTGTGAGAAACTATAGACTAGGATATTGTTTATTAAGACTTATGTTAAGCTCGATGTAAAAGTTAGGCAATAAAAGACATGAAATTGCTTCTGCAAACAACCACCAGACATAGCTTGCACAAGATGAGATAACCGCAATCGCTTACACCGACTGGGAGCGACCGAGCACCACCGCCCACAGAGTCGAGGGGGAGCTCTCGGTCTGTCGATCCTGTCCGTGTCTGGGCCGGACCAGATATCGCTTCTGCAAACATAAAAGATGCTGTGTAATGCTTCTGCAAGCATAAAAGATGCTATGTAATAACTGCAAGATGTTCCAGGAACTGGCAGAAATAAGAAGAACAACTCCATATAAGGACATATGAGCAGGATGTTGTTTAAAGATAACTGCAAAGATGTTCCAGGAACTGACAGAAAAAAATGTATAAAAAGAGGCTGTTTGAATTGCTCAGCACGGCAGTTGGCGGAGCGCAGACTCCCCTGTCGTCCAGCGCTGTCTTTGCTCATATTCTACTTGCTATAATTAATAAAATTTTAATTGGATTATGATCCGTTGTGGTCACAATTTATAACAAAGGTATACTGATTACTAGAGAAAACTATGTAGAACTGTTCCCCCATGACTATAATGAAATTGTTACAATAGTGCCAACACCTGACGTTTAATGCAGCAGTATTTGTTAGTAATACTGAAATTATTTTGTATTTCTGTATTAATGAAATAGTACGGCTCCAAAGAAACAGGCACAAAGGTGGCTGACAGAAGATTAGTAAATGAAAATTTAAAAATATAAATTTTTCCCTTGTCCAAAAGAGCATCTTTTCTCATGTTTGCATAAGCCCTGTTATGAAGGCATTAACTTTTCAGCCAAGTTTGTTTAAGTTAAAAGAGTCATTTATTTTCATAAGCAGGGAAGAAAAGATGTTCCAGTAGACTGTAGAAGGTTTAAGTAACACTTTTCACACTAGTGTTCAGGGGGGAATACAGTGGTCACTTTAAATAAATTGTGAATTAATGTAGTTGAAGCATGCAACAGAAATAATGCTTTGTGCCTTTCTGTCTCTACAAAGTATTTTCTCTGAGACCAATGCTACACTACACTTAGATCTCTATATTCTCTTTTACTTTCTGGAAGATCATTACCTGCAGAAGCAGTACATGAAGCAAACTTATGTCAGACTGACAGGAGTACAGGACTCCAGGGAAACAGAGTGGGCAACAGCTGAGGAAATCTTAAGAGAATCAAAATTACTTTCAAAGCAATTTATTTTTTTTCTTTTCTTCAGACTAAATCTTGCTCAGGTATCACTGCTACAAAACTTTATTACTTACTCTAAATCAGATTTGGTTGTTCTTTCAAGCAGAATGTTATTAGAAGAACAAGAACATTATTTGCTAATCAACCCCCATATTTTAGGAAAGGGGATAAGCAGCATTACTTACTGAGCATGACTGCTGTGCTTGGAAGGGAACAAATTGCCCTGGAGGTGTCAGGTGAGAGGTGTGATGCAAAGAGAAATGAGGAGGATGCAAAAGAAATGGGTCATTAGAAATCAGAGGTGGGAATGCTGCATATGGTACTGGTATATGTTGGACTGAGCACACCTGAAACATCTGAAAGAAAAGTAACATTTTTATATCTAGAATGAAAGGAGATTATTAAAAGAAAGCAGCCCACTTACCATTAGCTTTCAAACACAACCCACACAATAATTCATTCAGAAACTCAATGAATAGTGATTCTAGTACAGATGAGGGTCTGAAAATGTGATGCTGCCAGCTACACTTGCAAGGTGCAAAGGGCCTTTTACTTCAAATGAAGTCAATAGGAGTTGGGGGTATTTACTCTGCATTATCAGTCACAGACTCCCAAGGTGGGAGTAGGCTTACTTACCATAGTAGCTTCTATTCTTGCCATAGATTATATTTACAGACACATGCCAAGAAGCAATCATTAATTGGAACTGAAGCACTCTTAAATGTCAGACTGTGCCTTCTGTTGCCTGAAGTTGGGCCCCTTTTCTTCCTTCACCTCTTGCTGGTACCCGCTGTCTCTTTCTCCTCTGTCCTGGGGCTTTGAGGTGATCTACTGAAAAAAATGGTGTCCATCTGCTGCAACTGCAAGGCTGTGGCTGTAATACGAACAGAAGCACTACACCCTACCTATGCTGACATCTCCCCCCAAACAGACCTTCCAAGGATTGATACAGCTGTTCAGACCTCAGGCTGCATGGAGCTCCAGTATCTGAAGTCCCCCTAGCACCTGAAGGCAGCAGTGGATGTCTTAGCTGCACAAGTGGGCCTAGCTGGAAGAGCTCTTCAGACAAGTAGCTATGTAACAAGAGGAGCTGAATAAGCAGCGCAATATCTGGGAATGTGAGCAGAAGACTGATGTGTGGTATTGTGCACTGTCCCAGGCTGAGCAACAGCCCTGCCTTAAGGCTGTGCAAGGAGAAGGTAAGTGGAATGACTACATCAGAACACAAGAGAAGAGCTACTGATGTTGTCTATCTGTACTTCTGTAAATCCTTTGATATGGTCCCCCCAATATCCTTCTGTCTAAATTGGAGATATATGGATTTGATGGTGTCCTGGGTTTAGCAGTGGCAGTCATTTTTCTCTTTCTTGGTAGCTGGTGCAGTGCTGTGTTTTGACTTTCAGCTGGGAACAGAGCTGAGAAACAATGATGTTTTGGTTTGGCCAAGGACTTTGTGAGCCTCATGCTCTGCCAGGGAGGAGGGGAAGCCGGGAGGAAGCAGAGACAGGACACCTGACCCAAACTGACCAAAGAGGCATTCCATACCACAGCACATCATGCCCAGGAGGTAACTGGGAGTTAGCGGGAAGGGCTAGGAGGGCCTGCAGGGTTGGAGGAGGTATCGGTCGGTGCTTGGTCGGGCTGGGGGGGCGAGTTATCGGTCGGCTGGTGATGAGGTGTTGTATTCTCTTCCCTTGTTATTTCCTTTATCATTACTATTATTGGTGGTAGCAGTAGTGATTTGTGTTATACCTTAGTTATTAAACTGTTCTTATCTCAACCCGTGGGAGTTGCATTTCTTTCTGATTCTCCTCTCCATCTCTCCGAGAGTAGGGGGAGGGCAAGAAGTGGGGGGGAGTGAGTGCACAAGCTGTCTGGGTGGGTTTAAACCACTACAGTTCTTTTTGGCGCCCAACGTGGGGCTCAAAGGGGTTGAGATAACGACAGATCTGACTGGATTGATAGTCACTCGTCACAATGCTGATTTATTGGCTCTCAGAGTTGTTCCTCTTGATCTCACAGCTTCAGAATGTTGTAACTTACTTAGAGCCGGTATTTGCTGTGTTAGTGTTTATCAAGTGTGGGGCTTGGGCTAAGGTTCCTGTCTCACTGTACTTTATGGCAATGACTTGTAATATGGGCGGGCTCCAGCAGCAGAGCGGGACGGACGTGGCCATGGACTGGTACCTGGCAGTCCGTCTGCTCCTCACCGTCCTGGCCCTGGCCCTCGCCTCCCTCTGTGTAAGGCTCTGGGAAACTGAGGGGGCGCGGCCCCGGGGGCCGGCGGCTGCTGAAGCGGCCCGGGAGAGCGGCCCCGGGGATCAAGCGGGGCCGGAGGCCGGCAGGGAGCGGCTGCCGGTGGAGGAGGTCGGGGCGGTCGAGGACCGGAAGGAGGCGGCTGCCGAGCAGCGGGAGAAGGCGGCGGAGGAGCTGAGCCCCGCGGCCAAGCTCAGCTCCGTGACGGCCGAGAGCATTGCCCGGAAGCCGCCCGCCGAGCCCCAGGAGGATGCAGGAGACCCCGCAGCATTTCCCAACAAGGCAGAGGAGGAAGAGCTGGGCTCAGGAAAAGAGAAGCTGGTGGTGGGAGAGCCGGCAAGCACAGCAGCTACACCAGCCCCAGAGACAAGTACAGCAGCATCGTTTGAGAGTTCTGAAGGTTTTAGATGGCCTTTGGGTACCCTGGGGACCTGCCTGCTGATTGTGATGGGGATCAGCATGTTGGCACACATACAGAGTGTGTTTTATCCACCACCATTTTGTCTGATCTCAAAAGTTAAGCAGAGTTGGGTCTGGGTCTTGTCTGGGGTTAGACAACAATATATGAGGACCAAGAGGTTTTTTCCAAGACTGGCGAGTCATGAGTGGCAGGGCATGTGGGACAGTATGGGTGAGTATCTATTCCACTGGGCCTCTCCAATGCTTTGGAAGCATTGGAGATGGAAGGCAGCTGTATGGAGTCCCCAGCTACAAGTTGCAGAAACTGCTGAAGGGGACAGTGAATTATTTTGAGCCTGGTGGGCCCATGACCCTTAAGGCCAGCAGAGCAGAGATGCAACATCGAGATGGACTCATGATCGAGGGGTGGACTTAGCAATGGACATTATTGCCCATGTTATTCATGTGTGTGAGCACTGCACATAGCCTCTTGTGCTCTGAAAGACTGTTACAAGAGATGGAGCCTGACATCATGGACCAGATGGACTCAGCAGCTTTATAGGGACTGGTCCATGCACTACGATGAGAGTGCACTTAGATAAGAGTGATGGTATATTGAAAATGTGGGATCTGAGCATGACGTGAATGGTATGGAATAAGGGGTGGATAATGTCCTGGGTTTAGCAGTGGCAGTCATTTTTCTCTTTCTTGGTAGCTGGTGCAGTGCTGTGTTTTGACTTTCAGCTGGGAACAGAGCTGAAAAACAATGATGTTTTGGTTTGGCCAAGGACTTTGTGGGCCTCATGCTCTGCCAGGGAGGAGGGAAGCCGGGAGGAAGCAGAGACAGGACACCTGACCCAAACTGACCAAAGAGGTATTCCATACCACAGCACATCATGCCCAGGAGGTAACTGGGAGTTAGCGGGAAGGGCTAGGAGGGCCTGCAGGGTTGGAGGAGGTATCGGTCGGTGCTTGGTCGGGCTGGGGGGGCGAGATATCGGTCGGCTGGTGATGAGGTGTTGTATTCTCTTCCCTTGTTATTTCCTTTATCATTACTATTATTGGTGGTAGCAGTAGTGATTTGTGTTATACCTTAGTTAGTAAACTGTTCTTATCTCAACCCGTGGGAGTTGCATTTCTTTCTGATTCTCCTCTCCGTCCCTCCGAGAGTAGGGGGAGGGCAAGAAGTGGGGGGGGAGTGAGTGAAAGCTGTCTGGGTGGGTTTAAACCACGACAGATGGGTGGACTGTTCAATGGATAAGGAAATGGTTGGATAGTCACATCCAGAGAGCAATAGTCAAGGGCTCAGTGTCCAGATAGAGATCAGTGGAGTGGTGTTCCAGAAGGGTCTGTATTGAAACCAGTACTGTTTAATATCTTCATCAATGACATAGTGGGATCAAGTGCACCTTCAGGAAATTTGAAGATGACAAAATGAGTGGAGTGGCTGACACATCTGAGGGTTGAGATGCCATCCATATGGACCTGGAAAGGCTCAAGAAGTGGTCCCATATGCACTTTGTGGTTCAACAAGGCCAAGTGCAAGGTCCTGCACCAAGGTTGAGGCAACCCCTGGTATCAATACAGGCTGGGGGGACGAAGGGATTTGGAACAGCTTTTTGAGGACATTTTTCTTAGAGTGCAAGAGTTCTCAATTCCCATGTGTAAGTAATAAGGCAAGGAAGGAAGGAGACCAACATACCTGAGTAAGGACTGCCTGGTCAAACTAAAGTGTAAGCAGTAAATGCATAGGCCACGGAACCAATAGTGTCCATTGTTAAGTCCACCCCTTCATCACAAGCCCATCTGTACATTGCATCTCTGCCTTGAACCTTACACAGGCCACAATGACATATATAAGCATTTCATCAAGGATCACTGCAAGATCAAAGCTCCTTCACCTCCACAGCATGCTAATCCATACCCTGGGAACCACCTGCCTGCTCACTGTTGTGCTGACAATTAGTGACTGCCTCATTTGTCGCATTGGTTGCAATGCCCAGGCAACATACAGTTGACAAATAACTGGAGAATTTTTCATACATTGAGGTAAAACAACCCATTCATATCTCTTAGCAGGCTCTCCTTTGTTAATTGCCGGGACAGAGAAAGCAAATTTTTCACAATTGCTTGGGTGTAGAGGAACTGTGAATAAACAGTCTTTTTAAATCAATTGTTAAATCCCAACCCTGAGGTATCATTGAAGGGCTAGACAAGCCAGGTTGCAAAGCAACGACATTCAATTGTCTTGTGGCAAAATTTGTCACATTTAATATATTTATCTGCAAAACCAGTAAAACCACCCTGGGGGGGGGGGGGGTTGCTAAATTAATCTTCTTTACAGTACACTGTTTTGTTTTAAATGTCCCGTCCATCCACAATTATAACATCTCATACCTTTAGTACCCCCACGATCACCCTGACCTTGTTGTAGAAGGGGTTTAACAGCAGTGGCAAAGGCAGTAGCCATGTATCCAGCCTTTTCCTCTGCTGTGCCCACTTTAGAACATGCATCCATAATTTCTTGAGGACCAGCAAATTTTGGCAAAAACTGCAAAATACTCTCACAAGCGGGATTAGCATTTTCCATAGCCAGAGATATAAGAATTGATTCTTTAGCATTAGATGCCAGATGGCGAAGGAGTTAATAAAATTGCAGCCACTCAGAGACAATCATTTGGAGTTAGAACAGTACTTGAAAAGAAAGGAGATAACATTTGCTGTGTATATGGGGAAGACAACCCATACTGAGTAATTGCTCCCTTAATTTCTGTCATAGCTTTCCAGTCCATAGGAATCCAGACAGGCTGTCCCTGAGTATTTATAATAACCCTGAATGCAGCCTTGCCATCTCATGGCACTCGGATTAACTTTATTAGATGTAGGAGTTGGAAGTAATGGCACATCACAAGGACTGATCTTATCCAGTTTTTCTGGTTTTTCTGGGGCTTGCTCCCTCTCCTGTCCCAATTTGTCCACATGGTCTTGCAAGTCCTGTAATTGTTTATCTAAGGATTTTGTCCATTGTCCCCAGTCCCATTCATTTTGCAGCTCCGATGGGAGCAATGCAAGCGGTGGTATAGGTGGCAGAGGTGGGTATTTATTTGGAGTTACACTCTCCTTCTTAGGAGACTCTCACCCCAGCAAAAAATCTTGGAGATTAAGTTTAGGGGCAGTAGCAGCAGGAAAAGTGTTAACATCAGTTTGTTTCAGTTGCTCAGTAGCCGCTACTGGCTTCCGAGTATCAGCTGCAGCTACCGCTGGTAAAGGCGTTGTCAACACAGGACAGGGGAAAGGCGCAGAGTCCTCAAACATTTGTACCTTATGGTGGTTTTTGGCCAGAATGTTTTATGCCCAAAACAGACGGCACTACCATGGCTGTAGCGCCGGGTGCTGAATCTAGTGTAGATGCTGAGCCCTGCTGTTGTGAAGGTGAGTCAGAGAGAGCTCAGCCTTAATTGCGGCTAGAGTCTCTTTCAGTAGTAGCCAGGGGGCAACAAGAGACTTTGCCTCCTTAAACCCACAAGTAACTTCATCCCACAGGTGTGCCCCAATTTTATTTATTTTTTTTTTCTCCAGGTCCCAAGATCAAAAGCTTCATTAACCCCCTTGATCAGCTCTTTTTCTTTACTCCAGAGCAATAGTCTTTCTAACAGATTATCGTCATATTCTATCCCTCTCAGTGAGAGGATATGCTGGAAGAGCTTAAGGATGACAATTTCTTCTTTACTTAATTGATTCCCCATCCTAACCCTCTTGCAGACCCTGTTGGCTGTTACCTTATTTGCACTGCGCAGTGTCTTCTGGGCTCACAAGGCTCCATTCTGAGGCATCTACCTCCCGATCCTGGTCCTGCCGGATCGAACGCAGCCGACATCCCTGCAGCTCTGCGTTTTCCACTTTCTTCAGTGCCAAACGCTTTAATTCCTTCAGTTTCAATATGAAAAATAGGGGTGGTCCCTGTTCGGGTGCCATTTGCCACAGAAAATATATGGACCCAGTCAGAGATCAATTTGATCAGACAAAAGCCATTTATTACAAAGCCTTAACCCCTTATATACTATTTCTTACATGCACTTACAATGATTTGGCATATTATGATTGGATACATGTCTTGAAGACCCCCAGTGACTAACATGTAATTGGTTAAGCACGGGTGTGAGAACTTGACCTCGAAAGCTTGCCAACATTCCACAGTTCTCGTTAACTCCGTTAATTCCAGCTTCTTCTTATCTTGCTTGTTTAGGCTTCCTCGGGCCTCTCATGGCCTTGCTGTATCTTTCAGGATTTATGTACCAATTATCCCTTCTCCTGTGAGAACACTGTCTCCACACCCCAAACTCAAAATGGGTGCCCAAACCAGCAGGCAGTTCACCACATCATAGATGAAAGGATGGTTCCCGAAAATCCCTGCCCACTCTCCAGCTCCATTCCAGGTTTCACTCCCACCCCCCCCCCCACCCCCCCCTACCTCCTGCAGCAATCTACCAGCCCTTAGCCTCATCCCTGGGTAGTTTGCCAGGGTGGATGTGTTGTCTTTATGCAGATGCCTGGTGTGACATTCTCTTGGCTCCAGTGGCCCTTGGAGAATTACCATGTCATGAATAACACAAGGAAGAGCTGCTCTGAATGAAGTTTTCATAAATCCATGCTTCTAGCCCAAGAGTTTGATAGGTGTTGGCTCTGACATTGTGCTGACAATTAGTGACTGCCTCATTTGGTGTTCTCATGAGTTGGTCAAGAAGCAAAGCTGAGAGGAAGTGACTAATAGAAGATGCAAAGCCCTGGGGGAAACCTGTACTTGCAGAGTGGTTGTCCATGTCTGAGCAGCTGTGGGCAAGGTGAGGCCTCCTGCTGCTGGACACCCATCTGTAGCAGCTGGGCTGATGAGGAGAGATGCATGCTTTTTAATTTGCTGGTGGCACCAAGCTGGGATGACCTTGAGAAACAGCCTAAAATAAGGGGATCATAGAATCATAGAATCACAGAATGGTTTGGGTTGGAAAGGACCTTAAGATCATCTAGTTCCAACCCCCCTGCCATGGGCAGGGACACCTCACACTAAATCATGTCACCCAAGACTCCGTCCAACCTGGCCTTGAATACTGCCAAGGATGGAGCATTCACAACTTCCTTGGGCAACCTGTTCCAGGGCCTCACCACCCTCACAGTAAAGAACTACTTTATATGTAACCTGAACTTCCCCTGTTTAAGTTTGAACCCATTCCCCCTTGTCCTATCACTACAGCCCGTAATGAAGAGGGGACAGGGACATGTGCAAAGTTTTACATATCAGACAGAGGCTAAGCCACCTCCCAGGGACAGTGTGAGGATGTATGGCCGTGTAATTATCTCCAGATAGAAAATGGGAGGGGTTATAAGGTTGAAAATGTACCAACTGATGACAATTGCATGCATCAGCAAGTATAAATTGATACAGTATGACTTCCTAAGCATTTTAAACAACCAAAGAACCCAGGAGCGTTAAAATAAAGCCAGCTATTTTTAAAGGCATGGAAGGAGCATGAAATAGCTCCTCCACCTGAACTGTGTTGGGAATGATGCAACAGACAGGATGGAAAACGAGCCCAATGGTGTCATGTTTGTGTCTTTCCCAGAGTATGAAGTGCCATCAACATTGCTGCAAGGAGGTGTCATCCCTCCCTTGTCCAACTGCTTTCAGGTCATCTTGGGCTGAAGTGTGGAGTGCCTAGTTTAAGGATGGGGAAAGGGTGTGAGGAAGAAAGTTGCCAAGCAAGCTCTGTGAGTTTTGTGGCACTTAGTAGCTGGGGAAAAGAAAGGGGAAATGAATGTGTCTGGTTATTCTCTTGTGCACAAGCGCTAACCCACAGAGACCGGGTTTTCCCTGCCAAGGAAAAGAGGTGATGCTTTCTAGTGATCTTCTTCCAAAGGGAGTGTTTTCCCAGAGCCCCATAGCCTGTCGGGAAGCCCTTGGTGGGAGCAGCGATCCCAGGCACTGCTGGTAATATGCTTGGGCTGGGTTTGGCTCCAAGAGTGAGGCAAGGAGTTGTCCTTCCTCGGGCAGCCCTTCAAAGGCAGGACTGTGGGGAACAGGAATGCCAGCCCTGTCGGGGGGATTCCTGCTCAGCCTGGGGGCCTGAGGGGGTCCTCAGGCCTGTGGAGTTGAGGGAGTCCTGGAGCACTGAGAGGGTCTGGATTCCAAGGGACTTGTGAATGTTCCATAGAATCACAACATCACAGACTGTTTTGGCTTGGAAGGGATCTTAAAGCTCATCATTCCTGCCAGATATGGGGCAGCCACAGCTTCTCTGGGCACTTTGTGCCAGTGTCTCACCACCCTCATAGGGAAGAACTTTCTAAAGTCTCATCTCAGTCTCCCCTCTGGACTTGCTCCAAGAGCTCCATGTCCTTCTTATGTCCAATCCCGGTAGTGTTCAAGGCCAGGTTGGATGGGGCTTGGAGCAACCTGCTCTAGTGGAAGGTGGCCCTGCCTGTGGCAGGGGGTTGGAACTGGATGAGCTTTAAGCTC
The DNA here is from genome assembly GCF_033783945.1 of Neopsephotus bourkii. Taxonomy (NCBI): domain Eukaryota; kingdom Metazoa; phylum Chordata; class Aves; order Psittaciformes; family Psittacidae; genus Neopsephotus; species Neopsephotus bourkii. The sequence continues at coordinate 187,423 of NW_026901076.1, read as the reverse complement.
TCTTCCAACCCAAACTGGCGGGTGAGTCAGGGAGGACCACGGGGCGGGTGTTTCCAGTGTGCCCGGCAGGGGGCGGTAGAGAGCCCCGCCTAGCCCTGGCACCGCTTCCGCCAATCCCCGCGCGCGATTGTCCCCGCCCGCTTTGCCCCTCCTCGGCGTTCGGTGATAACGTCAGGAGGCGGTGTCGAGCCGCGGGTTGGGGTAGGTTGATGTGAGTGTGGGACTGAGTGAGTGTCTGGTTGGGTGAGGTAGCTCTGGTTCTATGTTCTCCTCCCTCCCTCCCTCCCTCCCTCCCTCCCTCCCTCCCTCCCTCCCTGTCGGCGTGTTGGCGGCTCTGCCCCGCGGCGTGGCAGCGTTGTGGACTGGGAGGCGTGGGCACGGCGGGCCCCGGCGGCTCAGCCCGGGGAGGGGACCTTGACCGCTGGGTTGGGCCGGACCGGGCGCGGTGCTTCTAGGCCTGGAGCCGAGCCTGCCGCGGGATGAGCTGCTGGCTCGGCCTTGGGTCCCCTCCCTGGAAGGTGACTCGGTGTGGTTCGGGGTGAGTTATGATTCGGAGAAAGCTCCAGGAACAAACTTGCCAACAAAGTTTTCAAGCTGATAAGCTTTGTCTCAGTTATGAACAACCAGGAATCCCGGTCGGTCTGACCGATTCTGGCTTGCCACCGGCTCCGGCACAGCAGTCTGCAGTGCTGCAGCTCCGGGTTTCCGTGTCAGCCAGGTGACTGCTCATGCTAAGCTCATGTCAAGCAGTAAAAGGCACGTTTGAGATTTATTAGTAGCACTAAAGGTAAGGTGCTGTGTTGTGTGGGTGTAGTTCAGAGGTTGATGTGTGTTAGCATCTCGTAATGAAGTTAAGAGTTGGTGTCTTCAAATTTCCTTTCTGACACCTCAGAGGAAAGCCGAATTAAATCACTTCAAGTTGTGAGATATCTAATTGTTGGTGAAGGTCTGCTCAGCCTCAGGTGGGTTAATCAGTGCCTGACATCTCTCACCATGGGGCCACCCTTGGGTATTAAACCATTCAGGCCCTGATATTTTTCAGAGAGCTGAAGGAAGCTTCTGGATCAGCAAGCGCTGAGGTGCTGCCCTGCTGAGTCATGGGATGCGATGTGCTGGTGATGCTAAGGAGAGGAACAGGAGGATATTGAAACATAAACCCCATGTTCCTCACAGACACAGCTTGGGTGTGTTGTCCTCTCCCATGGTTTGGCACCTGCTGAGTGATGTCCTTCTCAGAGGGGGCTTGGGATGCCCCATTTCTCCAGTGCTTTTGTTCCTTCCTCCAAACTCCTGGTTATCATTAAACAGGAGCATTTCCACCACACTGACGTAGAGTTAAGCATTTTGTTGCTGTCTGTGGTGTGGTTCTATCAGCTTCACTGAAACCCTTACATATACAAGGAAGAAGCTACAGACATATACTGGTAGTTGATGCCTGATCTCAGCTAATGTTGTTAATGGATTTATATAAAATGTTTTCAAGTTTAGTGTTTGAGCCTTCTTGGTTTTATTTACAGGTGGGACATTTTACATAAGTGTTTCTCTATGTGTGGAATTACTCTAATAATTTGTTTCTGGATGCTCTCATTTGATTTTGCTTTTAACTTAATCCATTTTAAGGTACAGCAATACTGGGAAGAACTCTCAGTGGGAGGCATTATTCAGGGCTAGCTATAGTTCTTGATTTCTTTTTTGTCATGGTACTTGAATCTGAATGAGCACCCCGTTATAGGACAGCCCTTGGTGTAAGTCAGTTGAGCTTTCTGTGAAGTTGTTTACTGTTTGTGCATGCTCAATTTCCATGAGGAGTTACTTTGATGTCTGATTTTAAAACTGAATCTCAACTAAAGCCTTGTTTTCTTTCCAGGTTAGATGTAGAGACTAAACTTCTTCCAGCTGTCCCTCAAAAACATGTATTTCTCCATGTAATCCTCCTGATGGAAGACCAGACAGGGTTCCCTTCCTGCTGTTCATGCTGACTGGCTCCTTGGAGAGGTGGTGAATGAGCGAACATACGCTTGGTGGTGGTAAGTCCTCCAATTACATTTCAAGGCTAACAGCATCTCCATAGCCTTCTATGAAGGCTCAGCCACCATGTTGATGGGCTCTGAGCCAAAGAGTGGAAATTTAAATCTTCCTGGCTAACTGCCACGGCACAGACAGGCATTTTCTTCATCTCCTAAGCCAGACGTATTGTTTTAATTGGCACATCAAGACTTGCTGAAGTGCAGCAGATTTGGTTCTGTTGGAATACAGTGTGGTGAGCAAGACCTCCTCCTAGTCTGGAACAGCTGGTAGAAATTCCATTTGCGCTTCCTACATGCAGCTCCATATGGAAAACGAAGTAAAAACAAGTTATAGAATCCCAGACTGGTTTGTGTTGGAAGGGATCTTAAAGCTCATCCAGTTCCAACCCCCTGCCATGGGCAGCGACACCTTCCACTAGAGCAGGTTGCTCCAAGCCCCATCCAGCCTGGCCTTAAACACTTGCCAGGGATAGGGCAGCCACAGCTTCTCTGGGCAACCCCTGTGCCAGTGCTTCACCACCCTCACAGGGAAGAGCTTCTGCCTAAGATCTCATCTCAGTCTCCTATCTTTCAGTTTAAAACTATTTCCCCTTGTCTTGTTACATGCCCTTGTAAAAAGTTCCTCCCCAAAATTTGGTAATGTCCAGGCACAGCCGCTTAATTGGTTAAGAGAACTTGCAGAGGTCTCTTCCTACCTCAGCCATTCTGTAACTCTGTGCTTCAGTGCTCAGCTGGGAGCAGTAAACAAGCTGTGCTTTATAAAAAGAGATACTGTTTGATTTCCAGGGCCATCTGTTCTGACCATGACTCTGGGTTTACAGGCACTATTACCAGTAGCTTGTGATGAAAGCAGCAAAGCACTGTGCATGCTCTGCAGTGAAGTGCAGTGAACATCCCAAACTCCTTCTTTGTGGTACTTATTTGGTTTGTCTCATTCTTTTCTTAAAGTTCAAATGTGGAAATTGCCCTGGATGTGGTTGCTGCTGCTGCCCTGGGAAAATGTCTTGGTAGGGAATTAACACCATTCAGTGATGGGCTGTGGGGCAAGCAAAGTGCTTCCAGAGCTCCCCAGAGATGAGCATCTAGACCTGGTGAAAAAAGTTGAACCTTACACAAGCCACGATGACAGATATAAGCATTTCATCAAGGATCACTGCGAGATCAAAGCTCCTTCACCTCCACAGCATTCTAACCCATACCCTGGGAACCACCTGCCTGCTCTTTTGAACCAGCCTGAGCCCTGCAAGAACAAAGTGGCTAAATACTGTGCCAAGTTTGACACTAGAGTGACAGCCAAGTATGACATTAAAGCCTTGATTGGGAGAGGGAGTTTTAGCCATGTTGTACGGGTGGAACACAGGGCCACCAAGCAGCCCTATGCCATCAAGGTGATAGAGACCAAATACTGGGAGGGGAGGGAGGTGTGTGAATCGGAGCTTAGCGTGCTGCGTCGGGTTCGCCACACCAACGTCATCCAGCTGACTGAGGTGTTTGAGACCCAGGAATGTGTGTACATGGTGATGGAGTTGGGAACTGGAGGAGAACTGTTTGATCGAGTCATTGCTAAGGGCTCCTTCACAGAGAGAGATGCTACACGGGTGCTGCAGATGGTGTTGGATGGTGTGAAGTATCTGCATATGCTGGGTATCACACACCGGGACTTAAAGCCAGAGAATCTCCTGTACTACCATCCAGGAACAGATTCCAAAATCATGATTACAGACTTTGGACTGGCGAGTGCTCAGAAGAAGGGAGATGACTGCCTGATGAAAAATACATGTGGGACCCTGGAGTACATTGCTGCTGAAATCCTGGTCAGGAAGCCGTACACTAACTCTGTGGACATGTGGGCGCTCGGTGTCATCTCCTACATTCTTCTCAGTGGCACTATGCCCTTTGAAGATGACAACCGCACCCACTTGTATTGGCAGATCCTGAAAGGAAAATACAGTTACTCAGGCGAGGTGAGTGTGCCAGGGGTTATGGTGAGGGGAAGTGAAGCAAGAAGCTCTCTGTAGATGGGTCTTTGTAAGGAGCAGAAGCTGGCTGTTGTGTGCAGTGTGGTAACATCATCAGGGCTAAAAACCCCTGTGATTCTGGCTTTTAAAATACTTTCCTGTTTTCTCTCTGCTTTCCAAAACTGTTTTCAGAGCAGCATAGTGAGCTCCTTTTAAAAATGTGTGTGTAAAGAAAGGTCTCTTCTTGTAGAGCAGAACTGTGATGCTTGTGAGTTTCTAGCTGGGGAGACCTCAGCTGTGGTAAGCTGTTGCTTGATGCTTTCATGTGAAAACTCGTGCCAGGGTGAGTGTTTGCAGTGTGGTATGTACATACCTTGTCTGATTTCTGATACAAATCCAAGTGTAGTCTGAAAAACACCTTTGCTGAAATTATTGCAGACAAAGGGGCACTTGCTTCTGCATCTGAAGACGTGAGCATTTCTAAAATAGATCTGCATTATCTCCTAAGTTGAGTATGTGACGAACTGGAGGATTGAAGAGTAGTCTTAGATAACTATGGAAGGAGGAACCTTGGGAGATAGATATTTATTTATTCTGGTTTTTTTTTAGGCAGAAGATGGGTGCCCCTACCCTCCCAGAGTCCCATCACTCCACCGCTGCCACAGCTCCTGCAAACTTGCTTCTAATCATGGTGGGAGATCTCAGCTATCAGCCACTTTTTTTACCAGCGCAGTTGCCAAGCGCAGGCATAACCTCACTAAGAATCACACCTATAGAAAGTGGGGGCATCTAGATTTGTAAGTTATGTTTTTTGCCTATAACCCTCACTGGCAAAATTTAAAAATTAAGCTTTTATAAGTGTGGAGCAATGGTTATTCTCATGAGGGCCTGCACAACCCAGGATTAGAGCCGAGTGAGACAGCCTTGAACTCTCTCTGACTCAGCTGAGCCGAGGAGGCCTGGAGTCGAAGAAATGTAAGCAGAACATTGAAACAGGAGCTTGCTTGCCACAAGGAATGCACCGCTTATCACAAGGCATGCACCCTGCTGTTGCAGAGATACGTGTGTAAAACTTAGCTTAGCCAATAGCAGTATATAGACAGGCGCGTGAACAGTTGTTGGGGACCAATGATAGCTTTGCTTTAGGCATGTGGCTTATTTAGAATCCTATATAAACACTGTGTATGCAAACAATAAGGGAGAACGATCATACTCGTATTGAGGTTGCGTCGTTACTCCGGGCCCAACTCCCACTCCGACATATAAGCTCTAATAACAGAGGAAAACATTTAGATTCCTGAGCACCATGGCTTTGTGAGCGGAAACCCATTAGGAAAGTGTTACTGAGTGGCTAAGTTTGTTATTCTGAAGTGACACTAAGACAACCGTCAAAACCCCAGAATAAATTAATGATTGTTCTCATGTGTTTAGGTGTGACAGGTATATTGGCATTTTAATGATGGAAGGAAGGACTAACATGTTAAGTTTTGGAACATATTAAGCTGCTTTAGGGTTGTGTTTGTTTTGTTTTGTGTTTTTTTCCTATTTATTTGTTTATTTTGTGGTTTAAGCCCAGCTTGTAAATCAGAACCATGCAGCCACTCACTCACTCTCCCCAGTTCTTCCTCACCCCCTGCTCCCAGAGGGATGGGGAGGAGAATCAAAAGAATGTAACTCCCATGGGTTGAGGTAAGAACAGTCCAGTAACTAAGGTATAACAGGAAACTGCTACTGCTACCACCAATAACAATAACGATAAGGGAAATAGCAAGGGAAGAGAATACAACTGCTCACCACCTGCTGACCAATACCCAGCCTGACCCGAGCAGTGATCTAGCCCTTCCAGTTAATCGCCTCCAGTTCATATACTGGGCCTGGTATGCTGAGGTGTGGAATACCCCTTTGGGTATGTTGGGTCAGGTGTCCTGTCTCTGCTTTCTCCCAGCTTCCCCTCCTCCCTGGCAGAGAATGAGACCCAGAAAGTCCTTGGTCAGAGTACACATTACTGAGCAGCAACTAAAAAACGTCAGTATTATCAGCGTTGTTCACGGGCTGAAAGTCAAAAACACAGCACTGCACCAGCTACTAAAAAGGAGAAAAATGACTGCTACTGCTGAACCCAGGACATGTTTTTTTTTAAATAAATCTCACTCTGCAGGGTTTTCAGAAGTGTCAGTAAGCCTTTTCTGCTTTGAAGCTGTCAGGCCAGCTTGTGTTAATGGGTGAATCTCCAATTAAATCAAACTGATGAGTATTGGCACTAGCATAGGAGGTGTCCTGGATTTGGCTGTAATGGTTATATTTCTGTTTCCTAGTAGTTGGTGCAGTGCTGTGTTTTTTACTTCAGTCTAACAATGCTGATAACACACCAATGTTTTTAGTTGTTGCTAAGTCACCAATGTTTTTAGTTGTTGCTAAGTAATGCTTACTCTGTTCAAGGACTTTGCAGTCTCATGCTCTGCCACAGAGGAGGGGCACAAGAAGCTTGGGGGGAAGCAGAGACAGGACACCTGACCCAAATTAGCCAAAGGGGTATTCCATACCACAGCACATCATGCCTAGTATAGAAACTGGGGGGAGTTACATGGAATGCCCAGATGGCTGCTTGGCTCGGGCTGCATATTGGTTGGCAGGTGGTGAGTGTTTGTCTTGGGCATCACTTATGTTTATTGGTTGGGGTGTTTTGGTTTTGGGGTTTTTTTTTGGGTTTTTTTTGTTTTTTTTTTCCTCTTCTAGTTTTGTATTCTCTCCCCTTGTTATTTCCCTCATTATTATTATTATTGGTGGTAGTAGTAGTGGTTTTGTGTTATACCTTAGTATGTTATACCTTAGGACTGTTCTTATCTCATCCTGTAGGAGTTACGTTCTTTCGATTCTCCTCCCCATCACCCAGGAGTGGGGGGGAAGAAGGGGGAGGGATTGAGCGAGTGGCTGCATGGTTCTGGGCTTAAACCACGGCAGTTCTTTGTGGTGCCCAACATGGGGCATGAAGGGTTGAGATAATGACAGATCTGACCAGAGTATGTCTAATCGTGTTTGTGATAAGCATTCATTGTTTCGGACTAATAGTCACTCGTCACAATGCTGATTTATTGTCTCTCAAAGTTGTTGCTCTTGATCTCGGAGTTTCAGCATTTTACCCAGAAGGGCCAGATCGCCGCTCGGATCGGGCTGGGTATCGGTTGGCGGGTGGTGAGCAGTTGTATTCTCTTCCCTTTTTATTTCCCTTATCATTATTATTATTGGTGGTAGCAGTAGTGGTTTTGTGTTATACCTTAGCTACTGGACTGTTCCTGTCTCAACCCATGGGATTTACATTCTTTGGATTCTCCTTCCCATCCCACAGTAGGAGGGAAGAATGGGGGAGTGAGTGAGAGGCTGCGTGGTTATGAGTTGCCAGCAGGGCTTAAACGGCGACAGTTCTTTGAGGCACACAATGTGGGGCCCAAAGAGTTGAGATAACGACAGATCTGTCCAGCGTGTGCCTAATCGTATTTGTGGTAAGGATACATTGTTTTGGATTAATAGTCACTCGTCACAATGCTGATTTATTGGCTCTCAAAGTTGTTGCTCTTGATCTCAGAGTTTCAGCATGTCATACCTTACTTACAGCCAGTATTTACTGTTTTAGTGTTTTATCAGCTGGGGGGCCTGGGCTAAGGTTCTTCTTTTGCTGTACCTAATGGCAGTGACTTGTCATACAGTAAAATAATTGATCATGAAACTGGTCTAGCATGCATTCTCAGTGAGGTCATCACCTCTATACTATAGGAGACATGTAATGGGAATTTTAAGCAATTATCTTTTTATCCTCCCCAGGGGGGTCAGCCTATGAAAGAGACATTCCTTCACACCCTCTGCTCCCCCATCAGGCTATTTACAGCAGTATTTGAGAATTCTAAAGCCTTTGGATGTTCTTTGGATACCCTTGAAACCTGCCTGCTGCTTTTGCTGGGAATCAGCATATTGCATGTGTTTTAACCATTTACCACCTTGAGAATGCTCGATCTTATCTGATTTCATAAGTAGGGTCGAGCTTGGGTCTTGTCTAAAGTTAAGCAGTGATTTAAGAGGACCACCAAATGATTTTCCCTGAGGCTGGACAGTCATGAGTGGCAGGGTGTGTGGGATTCTATGGGCGAGCTCCTAGGCCAATGGGCCCTTCCAGTGCTTTGAAACTTCACTCCTGAACAAAAGTGGAATCTAGAAAAATTGTCACCAACGTTTGGGAGAACGAAACTCCTTAACACTAATGTAGCATTAAGCAGCAGGCACTTCTTTATTGCAGCGCTGGGTGCTAGGTGGAATTTCCACAAATTGGTCACACCCAATGGTGATTTCATCCTTGCATTTATACAGAAAAATTACAAGATATTACGCTCCCCGTTACAATGATTGGTTAGTGATGTATGTGCAATTATAATATCTGCAGTGTCATTCTCTTCTGCTACTATGCTTGCGTGGGGGAAGGGTCTTCGCTTGGGTGAGGCTCTTCTTGATCTGTGGGTGTGTTTTTTAGTATTATAATGAAGGCTGTTTACTTCAGGTCACCTTAAAAGTAAGTTTTGTTGCCAAGTTGGCCAGCTGGATTTCTACCTTGCCAGGTTGTGAAATAGCTCATCCTATGTACAATAGACCCTAGGTGCTTTGGTTATTGTCTAGAGAGTAAGGACTAAGCCTAGTAAGTCACAGAAAACAGGGACTTAAGCAACACAGCGTCAGATTTTGAGTAACAGAGTGTCCTGAGTTCAGTAGTAGCAGTCATTTTTTCAACTTCTTAGTAGCTGGTGCAGTGCTGTGGTTTTTATTTTCAGCCTGGGAACAGCTCTGATAACACCAATGTTTTGAGTTGCTGCTAAGTAATGTTTAGTCTGACCAATGACTTTGTGAATCTCATGCTGTGCCAGGGAGGAGGGGAAGCCAGGAGGAAGCAGAGACAGGACACCTGACCCAAACTAGCCAAAGAAGTATTCCATACCACAGCACGTCATGCCCAGGATGTAGGACTGGGGGCAGTTACTGAGACAAGGGGGGGCACGAAATTGCAAAATGGGATATAGAAATCTTTAGAAGTAGCTTTAAGTAGTGTTAAGTTTGATGGCTTTGTAACAGTAACAATGGAAAATTACTGAGGTGAAGGGTACATAGAGAAAAATATATAAAGAGAGTGCAGCTAGAGAACATACTGAGAATTCTCACAAGATATATCGGTATAGTTGACATAGCTTTAAAAAAAAAACAGCCTAGAAAAACAGGACACAGGGATAAGGGGTATCTGGGAATGGCAGGTGTCCAGGATGGGCTACAGTTGAACTAACAGATAAGTAGGAGGATGGGAGGATTATTATGTCTCTGGTGCTAACGAACCAATTACACTGATATGAGCATCTACTGCGCGTGCTTCAAAGGCTGCCAGAAGTGATGAAGATTGTTGGAAGAAGTAAACGACCTTCAGAGACCACCACCACAATTCTATACGCATGCGGGGAACTCTCTGGAAAATGATGTAATCCATATGTAGCCTTGTGAATATGTATGTATGCCCAGGGGCTATAAAAGGATGGCTTGTGGGGCAATTAGGGAGATACATGCTAGCTGGAGTTATCCCCCGTGTCTCCCGGGGCCGTAATAAAGAATACCTGCTTGTCAGCTTGAAACTTCTGTTGGCAAGTTTGTTCCTGGAGTTTTCTCCGAATCATTACCCAGAAGGGCTAGATCGCTGCTCAGGTCAGGCTGGGTATTGGTTGGTGGGTGATGAGCAATTGTATTTTTTCCCCTTGTTATTTCCCTTATCATTATTATTATTGATGGTAGCAGTAGTGGTTTTGTACCTTAGTTACTGGACTGTTCTTATCTCAACCAGTGGGAGTTACATTCTTTCAGTTCTGCTCCCCATCCCTTTGGGAGTCTGTGCATGGGGCGGGTGTGTGTGAGTGAGCTGTGTGGCTGATTGTCTTAACAGAGCAACATGTGTGTCCTGGGTTTAGCAGTAGCAATCATTTTTCTCTTTCTTGGTAGCTGGTGCAGTGCTGTGTTTTGACTTCAGGGCTGGGAACAAAGCTGATAAAAATGATGTTTTGGTTTGGCCAAGGACTTTGTGAGCTTCATGCTCTGCCAGGGAGGAGGGGAAGCCGGGAGGAAGCAGAGACAGGACACCTGACCCAAACTGACCAAAGAGGTATTCCATACCCCAGCACATCATGCCCAGGAGGTAACTGGGAGTTAGCGGGAAGGGCTAGGAGGGCCTGCAGGGTTGGAGGAGGTATCGGTCGGTGCTTGGTCGGGCTGGGGGGCGAGTTATCGGTCGCCTGGTGATGAGGTGTTGTATTCTCTTCCCTTGTTATTTCCTTTATCATTACTATTATTGGTGGTAGCAGTAGTGATTTATGTTATACCTTAGTTACTAAACTGTTATCTCAGCCCGTGGGAGTTGCATTCTTTCTGATTCTCCTCTCTGTCCCTCCAGGAGTAGGGGGAGGGCAAGAAGAGGGGCTGAGTGGGTGAACAAGCTATCTGGCTGGGGTTAAACCACGACAATGTATTAACTTATATGCTAACTTCGTAAACCAAGGTGTTCCTATAGATAATTATTTCACAAACACAAAGCAAAAAGATTCAGTAAAACTCAAGATAATTTGCAAGAAAATTAGCAAAACACTTAAACAAGGTGTGCTGTAGTCCTGGCAATAGCAGAGAGGGACATCTCGCTACAGTGTGCTGGGGCTCAGCCTACACCTATGGAGCCCTGTTCTGTAAGGATCAGGAGTTGGATCTGATGGCAAAGCAACAAACAACGCAGCTACTCACATCCCAGGCATAGCAGTTCCCTGAGCTCCAGCAACAAGCACAGCAGCTACTCAGACCCCGACAACGGACACTGCAGCCACTCCAACCATGTGGAGCATTGGTTATTCTCATGAGGGCCTGCACAACCCAGGATTAGAGCCGAGTGAGACAGCCTTGAACTCCCTCTGACTCAGCTGAGCCGAGGAGGCCTGGAGTCGAAGAAATGCAAGCAGAACGTTGAAACAGGAGCTTGCTGGCCACAAGGAATGCACCGCTTATCGCAAGACATGCACCCTGCTGTTGCAGAGATACGTGTGTAAAACTTAGCTTAGCCAATAGCAATGTATAGACAGGCGCGTGGACAGGTTTATGTAGCCAATGAAAGATGTACAGCTGTCACGTAAACTATCACCAATGGTATAAATTAGGTGAGCCTGTGCAATAAATCGAACAAGAAGCGTAACTCATATTGAGATTGTCTTCTTGATTCGGGTCGCTCCTCTGACTTTTGGCGCCTGAACAGGGACTCGAGGTTGGACTCGGACGTCTCCAAACTGTGTCCGGCCATTGCAGCAAAGGCACAGACGGGGGAAGCGAGGAGCTGGCAGTGCAGGAAGCGTCTACTCGCAAAAGCGGCGCAGCTCGGGTGCTGGCAAAAGCAGTGAAGCTCGGCTAGGAGTGACAGCTGATGTGGCCTGCGCACCCACACCTGCACGGGTAAGACCACACTCTAAAATCCACCATGGATCGAGAGGCGGCACTCACACTTTTAGAACAATTACTTGCTAAGCGAGAGGCTAGTGTGAGCACGAAAAAGCTCAGAGAGCTATGTCGGTGGGCGAAGGAGAAAGGACACCTTAAGGGCCCACAGCTAATGTTCAGCATTGATGAATGGAGGGAAATTGGGGACTCTTTGTGGGACGCTACCATAGGGGGGAATAAGTCTGCTAAAGACTTGGGGGTCACCTGGAGGGAGGTCATAAATCAGCAGCAGCAGATGGTGGCAAAGAAGAGGATGGCTATGGCAGCTACTAAGCTGCTGGGATCAGAAGGGCCCCCCCTGCCTGATACACGTGTTTTTGACCATCTATTGACCGATACAGCCAAAGGTGTTATTATCCCTATTAAGGACACACCTGAAGAAGTGGCCAAGGAAACTGCAGAAACCCTCCATTCTGCAGAAACCCTCACAGGCGGGGGAAAGGGAGACCCCTGAACCTACACCAAGGGGCCCCAATTCTCGTCCCCGGGAAACTCGCCCGCATTACACGACAGACGAGTCTGACATCGATTTGGAACCCAACGGCGTACCAAGGGAACCCCCTAAGACCACCCCGGGACCCCTCTCCCCTCAAAAGTCAGGACCCTCAGATCGATCTGTAATGGACATTGAAAAGGGAATAAGGGAGATGGGTGGAATTCCTGTGGGGGATGTCCAGGAGACAACTACTAATGGGGTATTAGTGAAACCCACTGCAACAAATAGTCGTTGGTCTGGGGTTATCAGAGATGCCATTTTGGAGGGTGAGTGGCAAGCAGCATCGGCATTGGCATTCCCAGTTCAGACCATAACAGCACCCCAGGGACAGCCCAGGGCATAGTGGCATCCTTTCGACTGGAAGCTAATGCAGCAGCTGCAGGCTACTGTCTCTCAGTATGGGCTTCACTCTGAACCAGCGAGACACCTTTTGTCTTATGTTTTTGGGTCAGAGGTTATGACACCTAATGATTGTATGTCACTAGCCCGTTTAGTTTTAACGCCCTCTCAATACTTGCTTTGGGAATGTATAGGCCTGGCATTGTGGGATGAGATTAGTAAAGGGACAAAGGAAGCCCTGAAGTATTCTACATTATGGAGATGGATAATTGAGACTTTCAAGGAAATGAAATCGGAACAGGCAGCAGTGGCATCTGTTTTCCTGGCCCCTGCTCCTTCACAAAGTCAATCAGAGGTAGAGGAGAGTGCTACCTCTATGGTAGTTGCCCCCCCCCGTTGTGCCTGGCACGGCATCACAGAAGCCTCCTCAGCATAAGGGGGAAGATAAAGTGAAATGGCGCTCATGTCCGAAAGTACAAGTAGAAAGTGCAAACGCGGTCACCTTCGACCTAGAGGAAGAAGGCCCAGAGTCTCCGGCAGAACCAGACTTGTACCGCCCCCCCCCCCCTTCCTGATCCCGACTCAGACAATTCAGACAGTTCGGCTTGTCGGCAGATGCGAACCAGCCTCAGGGATGGTCAACTGCGACAGCTTCTGAAGAAATTAGAAGCACTGGAAACAAAAGAAACCTCCAAACCCTCTGCCCCACCCTCCTACAATCCAATAGTAAAGAAAGGGGAGTGGGAGGGGGTGTTGGGCACGGGGTAGGGGATTATGGTAATAACCCTGCTAAACCTTGTGGTGGGATGACCAAAGATACAATTGTTATGGGGGAGTTTTCGGCTATGGGTCCCTCAGCATTCCTGGTGTTTAACACTCCACAGGAGAGAAAGAAGTGGGAGGCATTGGATTTAAAGGTAGTAAAGGATGTGCGTCAACCAGTAACATCCTACAGATTAAAATCATTGTATACTCAGGCAATTATCGCACATATTTTTTCTGCATATGTCCTAGCACCATATGATATCCATATGATAGCTCAATTGTTGCTTACTCCCCAACTTCAGATATGATTTAAAGTGAGCACAGCAGAGGAAAAGGCTGGATACATGGCTACTGCCTTTGCCACTGCTGTTAAACCCCTTCTACAATAAGGTTAGGGCGATTGTGGGGGTACTAAAGGTATGATATGTTATAATTGTGGACGGATGGGACATTGTAAAAAGAAACAGTGTACTGTAAAAAAGAATTAGTTCAGCACCCCCCCCTCCCCCCCCGTGAGGTTACTGGTTTTGCAGATAAATGTATTGATAGCGGAATAGACTCCACAACTTTGTTAAAGTTGTAAAGTAGGTATGCTTTATTCAGCTGAAGATGCATGGGGGATTGGTCCTCCAAAAGTCATGCGTGCCTCAGTGTTGTTTCCCTCTACATTTATCCTCTAAAGTTACAAGGTTGCACAATACGCCTATACATATTCATATTCTATCCCCGCTTCGTATTATAATGACCTAGAAAGTCCTCTGCGCCTGCGCAGTGCCCCCTCTGGTCATGGGCAGGGGTCTCAAGATGAAGTAAATGAGTCTTCCTCCTGTGGGTAGGGGTCTTCAAGATGAAGTAAATGAGTCTTCCTCTTCTTGAACTTGTCACCTTTTAGTCTTTACACATATGGCCTTAGGGTTTGGTCGGTGCCCCAGCCATAAACCATCTGCTTCTTCCCGTATCTGGCGCCTGCTTTTCCTTATCGATAGCTACTTATCATTATAATCAGGTGTCTGCTTATCAATACGACCAGGTGCCTGCTTTTGCTTATCAATAGGACTTGGTGTCTTTGTTCTGCTTAGTAAGCACTTACAACAGACAATACCTTGTCTAGGCAAGTAAATTCCTCTAACACAAGTAAATTCCTCTAACCCCCCTGTACAACCCCCCTGTACATTGGTAAACCCTCTGCATCAATCCCCCCTTTTTCTATAAAGTTAGTAAATTCTTTTACTATATTATTTATGACAGAGTTATCCATGTTCCTTCTATCGATTTCTGAAGTGATCTTGATATACATTGTATTATGCAAGGTACAATCATTAAAATGAGTAGTACTATAACCAACATTAGAAGGCCTTGTTTGAGTATTTCCCTGAACCATCCAGTAACTCCTAGGTTATTTAGCCATTCATCCAATCCGCCTCCAACAACTCTAAGCTCTTGCATGTTTTCCTGCAATTTTCGGAGCTTAGAATGAATTGATTCAGAATGGTCAGATAAATTTATGGAGCACATACCTTCAAAATCCTCACAACCATCCTGTAACAATATCTTTGTTACCTCCCTGGCTTGTGCGCTTCTACTTGGAAAGGCTTCTGGCCAACCTGAAAAGGTGTCTATTAGTACCAACAAATGTCTATACCCCTTTTTCTGTCCTTTTGAAAATTCTGTTGCAACATTTTATATACTGCTATTACCATCCAGAGTCTTTTTGAAATAGTTTCCTGTTTCTACTTGATATTTACATTTCATTTCTTTTTCAATCTTCATAATTTATCATAGATCATTTATAATTCCAGGAAGAAAATTATACCAGAAGTAGTCAATATTAAAACAATTAACATTAATATTCCTGCAACCAGTTGCCTTAACCAGGAGAGATCAGGTAACCATGAAGGTAACTTCTTCAAACCTCAGGAGGTATCATCCTTGGCCATTTTATTAAATATATTTGTTTGTTTCCAGATTTCCTCCAGATCTGTTTCAGGAACAGGAGTTCTCATTGATCCTTGTTCCACTGGGATTATATCAATGGTTTTACTTTCTATTTCCTATGGTTGCTGCGATATTTATGATTGCCTTCTCTAATTCACTTATTCCCAAAGATGGAATTAGCCATCTCACAAAACTATGAAATGCAGTACTCTGTTCAGCAATAGGGTTAAACCCTCACTTAACCAATACCATCCTTTCCCTTCAGGAACAGGCCACCACTGAACCACAATACCATCTATATTAATAGTGTGATTACAATGTGAATAGTGACCTACACCTGTGGCATTTAAACAAACATAGTCTCCTATTCTGGTTCCTGGTGTAGTACATCTTTCCATGAGATAGTGTTGGAAATTGGAATGCCAATTAATGGAAGGCCCTGATCTTCCCCTGATTCAGGCAACTGTGCACACACACAACAGTCACTACAATTAACAACTTTAGTAACATTCTGCATTAATTTCAGGTATAAGTATTAGTCCCAAGGTGGTATGTCAGTTATCACATAAATCCAAATTATGACTGATACAATTTCATATGCGAGGGTCCTGAAGGTTCGATCTGCCATGTCTTCTCTGGTTCTGGTGCTTTCTTTGTTCCTTTATCTTCACTGCTGTAAAGGTGGTCAATATTATCTGGTACTGTCCGCTCCACTTCTCCCGTAGAGGATCTCCTGAAAAATTCTTAAACCCAGTCTCTGGATCTAAAAGGGTGAGTCGGATAATCCACGCCCCTCGCTCTTGTCCTCAGTATTTTCTTATTTCTTCTAATTGCTTTTCCCAGATTGATCAGAAACTTTAGGAGATAACCTTCTCCCACTTCCAGAAGACTTTCTCCTTTAAACTGGGACTGATATTGTCTTCCATATAAAATTTTACATGGGATAGCCTCTTCTTTCGACCGAGGTTTAGTTCAAATTCTTAATAAAGCCAGTGGTAAGGCTTGGTATCAGTATCTTGACATACTAATCTGTTGTTTTATTATCTTTCCAACTTGCCCACTGGCCTGTATGGAACATGTAGTTGCCAATGAATTTCTAATTTTTGCTAATTTCTTGTACTAAAGGTTGAGCCTCGGTCAGAAGAAATTGCCTCTGGTACTCCAGAACAAGGTATTACACTGTTTAACAATGTTCCAATTACTTGTCTTGCATTATTTATTCTACAAGGGAATGCTTCTGGCCACCCTGAAAAAGTATTCGTTAGCACCAACAAATATTGGTCTCAATAATTCAGAAAAAAATTATTTGTCAGTGCTGTCCCAGATAACTTCCTCCCCAATTGTACCAATTTGATTTCTACTTTCAATTTTAGGGTTATTCTTGAGACAGAGCTGACATTGTCACTAATTGAACTATGTTATACAGATTCCTTCCTTTAATTTGTTCATCTAAGTATTTATACAAAGAGTTTCTACCTCAATGAGTTTTATGTTCTTCCTGAACTAGCTTCCAGAGTTGGTTATAGGGGATTATAATTCGCCCATCAGCTATCTGAACCTAATCTTGTTTGTTTTCCTCTCCTTTGAGAGCTCCAATCAATTTTCTATCCTCCTTTGAATACCTAGGTTTAGATTTCTCAATTGTTAGTTTGCCGTCAGGGATTAAGGGAATGAGTTTAGATTGTTCAGCTGCTCATTTGGCTTCAACATTGGCCAAATTATTTCCAATTTCCTGATCAGATTCACCTTGTTGATGCCCTCAACAATACATAATAGCTACTTCCTCAGGTAGCTGAACAGCTTTCAGTAGTCATCGAATTTCTGTAGCATGTTTAATCTGTTTCTCCTGTGTGTTCAAATGTCCTCATTCTTTCCAGATGGCACACTGTGCATGGACCACACCAAATGCATATTTGGAATCAGTCCAAAGATTTATCCCTTTGCCTTTAGCTAATTGCAGGGCACGTTCCAGAGGTTTCTTTCAAATCTGGTTGGCACAGTTCAGTCGGGTGTGAATAGTTCTGTTGGTTGTTCTGCAAAAGGATTCTGGATTGACAACACTGACCACAATTTCTGTATCATGATGTTGCACAAGGGTGGCCTGGTATTTTAAAAAACATGACAGTGGGCTTCTTTCTGTTCCAGGACTGCTGATACCACATGGGACACTAGTACAGTAATCCTTTGTTCCAAGGTGAATTTTCGAGCCTCTTCAATATTCATGACAACTGCTGTCACAGCCCTTGGGCATCCAGGCCATTTTTTGCTCACTTCATTCAGCTGTTTTGAAAAATGCACCACTGCCCTCTTATAGGGTCCTAGTTTCTGAGTAAGGACCACCAAAGCTATTCCCTGTTCTTCATAGGAATATAGCCAAAAGGATTTAGTCATATCCAAAAGTCAGAGCTGCAGCTCTCATTAGCTCTGCTTTTAAATTTCTAAAGGCCTCCTCTGATGAATAAAGAGAGAGGGGTTTAGCAGTTCATCTAGGGGTCTTACCGGAACACCATAATCATACATCCAAAGTCGGCAACATCCAGTCACTCCCAGGAACATACGGAGATTCTTGATGGTTGTTGACAAATGGCTTCTCTTCTAGCAGTTCCAAGTTCTCTCTGTCCTCCTGTTATTTCATATGCTAGGTAGGAGACTCGGGTTTGGATTAGTTGGGTCTATGTCTGGTTACCCAATAACCATTCAGTCCCAGAAAATTCAATAATCCCACCATTCACTGAACACATTTTTCCCTTGTTTCAGTAGCAACTGATAGGTCATCCACATATTGTAACAGAGTCCCTGTCTGAGTGGGTGATTTCCATGATTCTAGTTCCAGTGCTGATTTTGAAAGGACTGTTTTAAAACCCTTGAGATAATACTGTCCAAGTTAATTGGGTTTTCCTTACTGTGTCAGGATTTTCCCATTCAAAAGCAAATAAATTCTGGTTTTCTTTGGCCAATGGTAAGCAAGAGTCCTTAAATCCAAGACGGCAAATCATTTCTGATTCAATTTAGTCAATAAGGAAAATGGATTAGCTATTACTGGATAAATATCCTCTATAAATTTGTTGATTCCTGATATCTTGAACCAATCTGCAACTTTATTTCTTTACTGGCAAGATAGGAGTATTATATTCCAATTCACATTCAATTAATAAATAAATGTGGGTTGTGTTGGATATTATTTTATTCTAATTGGGCAGGTCCCCCTTTTTATTTCTACTTTAACAGGCAAAGCATTTTTCGCCTTACCTGGAACTTCAGATGCCCATACTCCCACATACACCTGGTTAAGGATTTCTTCTATTTCAGGGAGGTCCTCCTGTTTGCTTTTTCTGTTGAATTAAAGATATACTCAAAAATTGATTTTTAACTCTTAATTCCATTTTGCCTTCTTTAAATGTTGCTTCTTGCCCTAATGAAGATTTCAGAGAATTCAGCATGCATAAAAATTTTATGCATTCGTATTTGTTATCCCAATTTGTACCTCAAGGGTTGCATCGTTTTGCACTTTTTTTTTTTTTTTTTTTCTTGGTGGCCAGTAGCTCCCACATCTGTAACAAATTCTTTTCCCTCTGATTTAACGCCGAATAAGTTGCTCCTGTATCCACCTAAATTCCACTTTATTTCCTCTAGTCCATAGATTTAATGTAACCAGTGGATCTGCTAGGGTAGATTCCCCAGGTCCCTTGTCAGCCTAGTTCCAGTTCAGCCACCGGAGCCACCCCATGGCACTCCCTACCCCGCAGGGCAGTCTCACTTCCAACGTTCAAAACTCCCCACAGCACACACACACCGATCCGGTCCCATAGGAGAAGAATCCACTTCCCCCACCTTTGCTCGACATTCCTCCTCCATCAGTTTCAAAGCACTTCTGTCCACATTTATTCGACAACCCCTCAGTCCCGTCTGTCAACATGTCTGTTCCCACTTGTTTGTCTGCCCCAGCACCCATCCCGTGATCAAACAACACAGGAGCTGCGCGAGCTCCCCTCCTTTCAGGTTTCAGATGCCTGCCGCTGCAACAGCACTTCTGGTTTAACCCTTTCTTAACTCAGAATGTGAATGTGCTGCTTGCCGCAGGTGACAGCAATCTCCTCCTCCTTATCAATATCTGATAGGACAGATACAGAGGGTGCTTCTCTCAGAGGTATGTGATACATAATTTTCCTATTTATAACTTTCAAACATCATTCCCCAATATCCCAGGCCAAACAACATCTCTCCAGCTTAGCTTCCAGTTTTTCCTTGTCCTTTTCCAGAGCCAGAATTAGGGATCTGGCAGAGCTATATTAATTTCACATTCTGCCTGCCACTCCGGGTGATCTCCCACAGTGAAAAACATATCTGTATACAGCACTTAATCCCATTTTCATGGCAACCTCAAAACCAACATTCATTGTAACAACGTATTATAATTCAGAGTTCCATTTTTAGGCCATTTCTCCTGATCTTCCAAAGTATATAAAGGCCACCATTGGTTACAGTACTTAATCAGGGTTTTCTTATTTTCTGAGCCCTCGGGCCCTGTAATTTCTTTCCAATTTACCAAAATACACCCTAAGGGGCTCTTTCTTAATATTTCTTTCCTTTGGTTTATTCCCATTTTACTTTCTCCTTTGTAATCACGTCTCCTCAAACTTCTTTGATACTTTTACAAACACGTTCTCAGGTTTTTCTCACTTCCCGAGAACTCCTCAGGACTCTGTGACTCCACCACAGATCAATCCACTTATCTTAGTTCCAAGAAATGGCCAGCCAGAAATTTCTGATTATCCAGAACAATATCTAGCCCACCAGAATTTTGTGTGACTAAAATAACAAAAAAACAAACTTTGCAGTAGACACGTTGTCACCACATACTGTTACAGTCACACAGCCACAATATCCATGTGAAATGCAGCCACGCTCCCACAAAAGGCACACAGCCACAATGCCACTGTCACGTCCACTTAACTCCCACAACGTCCACAATGCCACCGTCACGTCCACTTAGCTCCCACAACATCCACAATGCCACTGTCACATCCACTTAGCTCCCACCAGGTCCACAATGCCACTGTCACGTCCCCACAACGTCCACAATGCCACCGTCACATCCAGTTAGCTCCCACAAGGTCCACAGTGCCACCGTCACGTCCACTTAGCTCCCACAAGGTCCACAATGCCACCGTCACGTCCACTTAGCTCCCACAAGGCCACACACAGGACAACTTCCACAAGGCACACAGCCACAATACCACCGTTACGTCCACTTAACTCCCACAAGGCACACAGCCACAATACCACCGTCACATCCACTCAACTCCCACAAGGTACCCACGCGGAATGCCACCATCACATACAGTTACACTCCCACAATACCACCGTACACTTCACTCCCACAAGGCACACATAGAATCTTTTCTTGCTGTCTGGCGTGAAGCTAGCCAACATAGGAGGGGCAATTGCTCCCTCCCCTAATTTTAAACTACCTTTAGTTACAAACAAGACACACAAGACAACAGACAGGAAACATAAACACTTCGTCCGTCTCCGGCCGCTCTCCTCGCGGAGAATACGGAACCGCGGATTAGGACTCTGCACTCGCTTCGTAGCTATGCCACGTCTCAGTCATACAAGGGTACACACGGCACCCCATACATTCACACAGCGGTTTCGCTTACCGTCCTCTTGGCTCCCGAAATCTGAGATGCAGCCAAAACCTGGAACTCTCTTAGTTTACGGCAGCCCCTGCTGGGGAGTTCCTGAACTCACCCGACCCACCACCAGGGTCGCTAGCGGCCGCTCTGTCGGTCGGCGAGTCCGTTTGCAAGCCCTACCTACCAAGGGGAACTACGCTGTGCGCCAGACGTCTCTGCGCGCCTTACCAGCAGCCCCGGGTCAAGCGTATGACTTATAGACCCCCAAAATTACTAAAATAAATTTCAAGCATACCGTTTTTCCGCAGCTGGCACAGGTTTTTGTCTGTCCCTGCAGTGAGCGGACGAGAAGCGGAGCTCCTCCAGGCAAGCGGCCTGGGGCGCCCAGGATATCCGTCTCCCAGCCGGTCCTGCAGTCGACAGAGATCTCCTGCCTGGCTCGCCAAATTGATAGCGGAATAGACTCCACAACTTCGTTAAAGTTGTAAAGTAGGTATGCTTTATTCAGCTGAAGACGCACGGGGGATTGGTCCTCCAAAAGCCATGCGTGCCCTCAAAGCCATGCGTGCCTCAGTGTTGTTTCCCTCTACATTTATCCTCTAAAGTTACAAGGTTGCACAATACGCGAAAACATATTCATGTCTCTACACATCTACCTATTATAATGACCTAGAAAGTCCTCTGCGCCTGCGCAGTGCCCCCTCTGGTCATGGGCAGGGGTCTCAAGATGAAGTAAATGAGTTTTCCTCCTGTGGGTAGGGGTCTTCAAGATGAAGTAAATGAGTCTTCCTCTTCTTGAACTTGTCACCTTTTAGTCTTTACACATATGGCCTTAGGGTTTGGTCGGTGCCCCAACCATAAACCATCTGCTTCTTCCCGTATCCGGCGCCTGCTTTTCATTATCAATAGCTACTTATCATTATAATCAGGTGTCTGCTTATCAATATGACCAGGTGCCTGCTTTTGCTTATCAATAGGACTTGGTGTCTTTGTTCTGCTTAGTAAGCACTTACAACAGACAATACCTTGTCTAGGCAAGTAAATTCCTCTAACACAAGTAAATTCCTCTAACGCAAGCAAAGTCCTCTAACCCCCCTGTACAACCCCCCTGTACATTGGTCAACCCTCTGCATCAATATTAGATGTGACAAATTACTGCCCCAGGACACCCCCCTTGTCAGTGATTGAATGAATTGAAATTTGATCTTAGGGCATCCGTTTTATGGATGTTTTCAGTCCTTCTTAAAGTGAAGGCAGCAACCTTTTTTACGTTAAAGTAAAAGTTCTGCATCAAGGCCCGCAGTGGGAAGGTCTCTCGTATGCTCTTATCAGGAGTATCGGGCAGACTGTGATGGACTGAGGACTTATGACCCCATATACAACTCATTTAATACATTCTCTCTGTGATACTCATGACATCATCATCATCATGGCTTGACTTCGCGAACGAAGATTTGGGAAGGGCATTTACCCACACTTACTACAAGAGTAATATAAAAAAGTAGACAATATATAAGACATATAAAAGAGTAGACAATACAACGGCTCTGTAGACACTGATCTTTGTACTTTTCTTCAGGTGTTTATTACACCAGACTCTTTTATGGAGTTTTCCAAAGGCTCCATATGCCTTTGCTATTCTGTTGTCTATCTCTTTGTCGATCGTGGCATCCGAGGAAATGATGCTTCCCAGATAGCTGAACTGCTGAACTGTCTTAAGCTCTGACTCGCCGATGGTAATATGGGGATGGTGATAATCTTCTTGCGGTGCAGGTTGGTAGAGGACTACTGTCTTCTTCAAGCTGACTTCCAGCCCAAAAACCTCAGCCGCCTCCGCAAAGCAAGATGTTAAACGCTGCAGAGCTGCTTCTGTGTGGGCAACAAGGGCGGCATCATCAGCAAAGAGCAGTTCACGGACAAGATGGTTTAGGGTCTTAGTGTGGGCCTTCAGTCGCCTTAGATTGAATAGGCTACCATCGGTACGGTATCGAATATAAATGCCGTCTTGTTCGTCGAGGTCTGCTGTAGCCCTTTGGAGCATCATGCTGAAGAAGATTGTGAATAAGGTCGGTGCGAGAATGCAACCTTTTTTCACACCATTGGTTATTGGGAAAGGCTCAGAGAGTGCATCACCATACCTGACTTGGCCTTGCTGATCCTCATGTAACAGAATAATCATTTTCAGAAACTTGGGGGGACAACCTAATCATTCTAAGATCAGCCACAAGCCTTTTCTGCTCACAGTGTCAAAAGCTTTGGTGAGGTCAACGAAAGTTACGTATAACCCCTTATTCTGTTCTCTGCACTTTTCTTGCAATTGTCTGAGAACAAATACCATGTCTGTGGTACTTCTATTAGCCCTGAAACCACACTGACTTTCGGGTAGAAGTTCTTCTGCGATAGCAGGTACTAGTCTGTTCAATAGTATTCTTGCAAGAATTTTACCAGCAATGGAGAGCAGAGTTATACCACGGTAGTTTGAGCAGTCTGACTTGACACCTTTTTTCTTATACAGAGTGACGATGATTGCGTCACGAAAGTCTGACGGTATTTTGCCTTGTTCCCAACAGCACACAACTAGCTCATGAAATTTAGCGTGAAGTGCTTGGCCTCCATGCTTCCATATTTCAGGTGGGACTCCGTCAACCCCAGCTGCCTTGCCAGTTTTCACCTGCTGTATGGCCTTAAGAGTCTCTCCCATGGTAGGGGCTAGATCCAATTCGTTTTTCACCGGATGTTGCAGAATGTGCTGGATTCCTTTGTCTTGGACTACACGATTAGCACTAAAGAGGGTTTGAAAATGTTCAGACCAACGATTCAGGATGGATACTCATGTACTAGAAGTTGGTAAACATAAGTATGTCCAGGTTTCTATCGACCTTTGGAGACCTTTATAAATACTGCTGGCTACTTCTTCCAACATAGGCTGGCCACCTGTGTTGGAATGAGTGTGCACTTTAGTCACTATAAAAGCTCAAGCCTCATGCAATGTGAGGGAGACAGAGCCTCTGCGGGGACGCCGCTAAGATTGGGCCTGCCTCCTCGCACTGTGATGATGCTTCTTGGAGCTGGTTTCTTGTTAGTCTCCACAGGGTCCTTGTGCCACCTCCTGTATGTGGGATTGTGTAGTGGAAGTAATGATTGTCTGAATTTTGTTCTTCAAATACTGTAGTTGTGTGGAGTGTGCTTGTGGGATCCCATACGTGTGTGTGTTTGTGTGTGTTGAGGGCAGACGGTGTTCTGTGTATTTTTTGTTGTTGGGTTCATGTAAAAGTTTTTAACGGGTAGCAGTTTAACATTTCGGGCAAGAAAGGGTTAATGCAAAAGTGAGGTTGCCGGCAGGTATTTATGGTTGCTGCTGAAGCAGGCAGGCAGCTGTAGCTGCTGCCTGGCAGGCTGGCGTTTGTAGCCATGCAAAGCAGGGTGAGCACCTTCGGGAACAAAAAATTAAAAAAAAATTATTTGATAAGAGTTCGGTCCCTATGTCCAAAAGAAGCTGCCCTCCGATTCGGCTCCTGGTGCTCCACCGGTGGAAGGACCAGGATGGACACCAGAGCCGAGGAGAGAAAAAAACAAAGCAAAATAAAACAAAACCAAGCTTAATATGTTTAAAGTAACCTGGGGATGAATCCAAGACTTGGAGGAACAGATAGATCGGTTGAAACAAGAACTGCTAATTGAGAAAGCGAGAGGGGTAGTGCAACCACAAGCCTTACGAGCCGTCACCTAAGCAGCATCAGGGTGGCAGATACAGAACCTATCTACTTCTCAAGAACTGATAACCTGGAGGAGGGGGTATATTTGTGTCCTCCTGCCTACAGGTCCATGGCGAATGCCTGCAAAGTTTGTCAAGCCTTGCCATGATCTGGACAGACGAATGGAGGAACCTGATGCCTCAGCTGCAGGAGCTGAACGTGAATACCCCAAGCAGAATGAGATAGAGAAAGAGAAAAACCAATGATTGCTAAACATCATTTGGGAGCAACTGAAAAGTAACAGCTTGAATATGTGTGCTTGTACAGTAGCTATTGTTAGATGCTGTGATTTTGTGTATAAAACCACCTGTATTTACTAGCCAGTTACTAATAAGAAACTACACCTTGTATACATTTGTCACTTGTAAAAGAGATGTCAGAGTATGCAAATTTGTAGTAGCTGCTAGAAAATGCTAAGGCAAAAGATAGAAATATTCTAATACAATGATAAATTAAGAGGGGGGAGAATTCCACTGGTAAGAAATTTCTTTGGCTAGTCCCTTGCTGGCATCAGCATCTTCAACATGCTGCTGCACCCTGTAATAGTTACTCTGCTAATGTAAATCTGTGTGTGCCTTGCCATAATAATGACTTGTTACTGGATGAAGCAGGTGAAACTCTGCATTGACAACAAGGTGCAAGGATTGAGGCTGACCAAATGCCTGCTACCACAATCAAGGGCAAGACTGGATTGGCCTCTGTGTTTGCCACCAAGAAGAACCTTTAACTCCACTGCTGGCTGGAGCCCAGCAGGCATGGAGCGGTGAGGACACATGCCATGCCAGACCTTTGGGATGGTTTATATCTGATTCTGTTGTATGGCTCCAAAAAGTAGAATTGCACCTAGAGCTGAGGACGTTGACTGATGTTCAAACCCTAATGGGGGATTTGCAATGGGTCCGGCCTCTTATTGGAATTACTAACGAACAGCTAATGCCTTTACGTTCTTTGCTAAAGGGTGCACAAGCTGACAAACCAGTAGTCGTTTCTGAAGAGCAACGGTCGTCTCTCATGCCCAGTCAGTGTTTGCTGTGATCTTGCAATGGCAAAAGAAAAATGGGGGAGGCATCTTGGCTATTTTGGAATGGTTATTTTTGCCATTGCAAGCTCGCAAGAGCATTCAAACACGCATGGAAGCGGTTGGACAAATCATTAGAAAAGGGAGAACATGCACATTTGCCATTTCAGGAGAAGAGCCAGCTAGCATTCACATTCCTATAGCTGTGGAGGACCTAGAGTGGGTAATGGGGCATTCCGTTAGCCTGCAGATGGCCTTGCTGCAATATGAAGGGAAAGTCTCGGTGGATTTACCTAAGGGAAAAGAAGCCTCATTGCTACTGTCCAATGCATGGATAACATGACCAAAGTTATCCATGAGACCCATTCAGGGAGGGCTAACTGTGTATACAGATTGTCGTGGTTTAACCCCAGCCAGACAACTTGTGCACTTACTCCCAGTGAGTGGTGCCAGGCTGGAAGCAATCGAGGCCCACGTTAGCCTCCCCCCCCTTCCCCAGGGGCTGCCCCCCCTTCCCCGCTCCCAGAGGGATGGGGAGGAGAATCGGAAGAATGCAACTCCCACGGGTTGAGATAAGAACAGTCTAGCAACTAATGTACAATACAAATCACCACCGCTACCACCAACGACAACAATGATAAGAGAAAATAGTAAGGGAAAGGAACACAATACCACGCGCCGAACCACGAGTCCGACCCCGCCGACCCCCCCATCCTTCCAGCCCCTCCCAGCTCCCCCCTGTGCATGACGTGCTGTGGTATGGAATATCTCCTTGGTCAGTTTGGGTCAGGTGTCCTGTCTCCGCCTCCTCCCAGCTTCCTCTCCTCCCTGGCAGAGCATGAGGCTCACAAAATCCCTGGCCAAACCAAAACATCATTTTCATCAGCTTTGTTCCCAGCCCGAAAGCCAAAACACAGCACTGCACCAGCTACCAAGAAGGAGAAAAAATGACTGCCGCTGCTAAACCCAGGACACAGATGCAGGGAAAAAATCAGTGCAGTGGTCACATGGTGCCAGGGCAATCAATGGAAACATCACAAACTTTTGCAAGGTCAGGAGATTTGTTACAAACTTTAGAGTTAACTGCAGTTGTTTGGGCAATATTGTGTTGGTTACATATCCCGCTTAATGTGGTCACCGATTTGTTATGTGTGGTGGGCGTAGTACAACAAATCGAAGATGCATTTATTAGAGAAACGTGGAATGAGCGTCTTATGACTCTTTTTCAACAACCTTAACAAGCTATCCGCCAGCGTTCAGCAGAATATTACATCATTCATATTCTGAGCCCCAAAAGTCAAGATGGGTTAGCTGAAGGTAGCGCAATATCTGATACACTCGTAAGCCACGTTCGTCCTATCGTCAGTCAGTTTGATGCTGCACGGATGGCACATGCTCCGTTCCATCGAAATGCACGAGGCCTATGGCGACAGTATCGACTGACATGGACTGAAGCCACTGGAATTGTTTGAAGTTGTCCTCAGTGCAGCAACCATGGACCAGGACTTGGACTTGGGGTCAACCCTCGGGGTTTGAGGGCTTTGGAGCTGTGGCAAATGGATGTCACTCATGTTTCTGAGTTTGGGCATTTGCATTATGTACATATTACAGTAGATACGTATTCTAAGTTTGTATGGGCTACAGCACAACCTGGGGGTTAAGTGGTTGGCTATGTAGTTTGATTAAGGCATGCATATGTGGATTGATTGCTTTTGGTTTTGTTTTACTATTGATACCTTGCTTATTACAATGTTTGCAACGCTTACTTAGTAGATCACTTAGCAAAATTTTCCTTGTGTGACAGCAAGCATCCTGGGTCGTGCAAAAGAAAAATGGGGGAATTGTGGAGCAATGGTTATTCTCATGAGGGCCTGCACAACCCAGGATTAGAGCCGAGTGAGACAGCCTTGAACTCCCTCTGACTCAGCTGAGCCGAGGAGGCCTGGAGTCGAAGAAATGCAAGCAGAACGTTGAAACAGGAGCTTGCTGGCCACAAGGAATGCACCGCTTATCGCAAGACATGCACCCTGCTGTTGCAGAGATACGTGTGTAAAACTTAGCTTAGCCAATAGCAATGTATAGACAGGCGCGTGGACAGGTTTATGTAGCCAATGAAAGATGTACAGTTGTCACGTAAACTATCACCAATGGTATAAATTAGGTGAGCCTGTGCAATAAATCGAACAAGAAGCGTAACTCATATTGAGATTGTCTTCTTGATTCGGGTCGCTCCTCCGACACAACCACAGTGAAAGACACTACAGCTAAACAAAAGGACCAATCCATGCTCATGTGAGTTGCCCCTATAAGTAAAGGGAAAAGCAAATGAGAGCCATGAAGAGCAGCTCCTGTAGTGAAGAAAGATGAAGACCCAGTGCGTGTACTAGAGGGGGTGCCATCTGAAGGAGAGTTATTACTACATGAATCAGAGGAAGAGGAAGAAGGTAACTTATTGATCCTGAGCCTTGACTGAGTTGTGGAATATGCGAAAAGGTTTCACCCGTCTTCCAGGGGAGCACATAATCACCTGGTTGCTTTGATTCTGGGATAATGGGGCCGATAGTCACAAACTAGAAAGTAGGGAAGCCAAGCAGCTGGGATCACTTGCTAGGGAAGGGGGAATTGACAAAGCAGTTGCAAAACGGAAATGAGCCCTCAGCCTCTGGAGGTGGCTTTTGGCAGATGTGAAGGAAAGGTATCCCTACAAGGACAATATTATGTGCCACTCAGCCAAGTGAACCACAATAGAGAGAGGTATCCAGTCCCTGAGGAAATTAGCTATTCTAGAGGTGATCTATCATAGGCCAGATGCTGGGAATGCGCCCATAGATCCAGATGAAGTTGAATGTACACGACTCGTGGTAGAAGCTTACATGGAGTGTGCCATCATCATATGCCCACTCATTGGTATCAGTGACCTGGAATGAGGCAGCACCACCAACAGTAGCTAAAGTGAGTTGTCAACTCCGAGTTTGAAGACAATCTCACGCTTTCCATCATTTCAGCTGTGGAAAAACTCCTGACCCAGGAGGTCAAACACCTGAGACTATCTGTCCAGCTCCTCATGTGTACCAACCAATGTTTCAGCTATTAACAGAAGGTGCCCTATTGCCCGGGAGAGAAGATAGAGGAGGTACACGCCATGAGCCACGTTATGGTTTTACCTGTGGGACCATGGAGAAGACCCATGAGGAAGTGGGATGGAAAACCTAACTCAGTTCTGGAGGAATGGGTGTGTGAATTGAATAACGACAGTCAAGGATGATCCTGCCAATGAAGTTGCTGCTCCAGGCTTTGGTGAGCAGCTTCCCAGGTGGACTGGAAAAGCTGATTTTACTCCAACTCCTATGATAAGGAATTCTAATCCCTTTCTACAAGGAGTAAGTAGAGAATCTTAGGATTGCTATGAGAGGGGCCCTGCCTCCAGCAAGGTGGAGGAGAGAGACACTCATGTTAACTGGACTGTGTGGGTCGGATGGCCTGGCACAACAGTCCCACAGGAGTATAAGGCTCTAGTAGATACCTGTGCACAGGTCGAAGAACAACAAGTGCCAGTTGTGACCACAGTAGTGCACCGGCAGCAATATCGCACCGAGACTCCCTGATTGCCACCCATAAGCTGATCCATAGGCTGGAGAGCTAAGGAGTGATCAGTAGAACCCGCTTACCCTTTAATAGCCATATATGGACAGTGCAAAATTCCATTTGAATGGAACCTCTCCGGTGGTCCTTCGAGCCTGCCCAGGAACTTAGTGAGTAGAGCACGAACGTCTGGCCTCAGCTCCCACAGCCGAAGAGCCAGGAGGGAAATCTGGTGCTGGGAACATTCAGCACACAGTCAGCTTTGCAACGGTGCCACCATCATTGCTGTCGCTCCTCGATTTCATACCTAAAAGTCCATTTGAATGGAACCTCTCCGGTGGTCCTTCGAGCCTGCCCAGGAACATAGTGAGTAGAGCACGAACGTCTGGCCTCTTCTCCCACAGCCGAAGAGCCAGGAGGGAAATCTGGTGCTGTGGGGTTCTGGAGAATGCACAACCCAAATGACAGCTTGATTGTAAGTCCTCTCTATCACGTGACCCAGAAGAAGAATGATTTTGAATGGGGCCCTGAGCAGCAGCAAGCTTTTGAACAAAATGAAGGAGAGATAATTAATGGCAGGGGAGTTGGAACTAGATGATCTTAAGGTCCTTTCCAGCCCTAACCATTCTATGAACTAGCTGAAAGGAGGTTGTAGCGAGGGGGGGATCAGTCTCTTCTCCCAAGTAACAAGCAAATGAGCAAGAGGCGATGGTCTCAAGTTCTGCCTGGGGAGTTTAAATTGGATACTGGGAAAAAATTCTTTGCTGACAAGGTTGTCAAGCACTGGAACAGGGTGTGCAGGGAAGTGGTGGAATCGCCATCTCTGGAAATGTTCAAAAACCATACAGATGAGGTCCTCGGTGATATGGTTTAGTGGTGGTCTTGGTAGCCCTAAAGTAATGGTTGGACTTGATGATCTTGAAGGTCTTTTCCAGCCTAGTTGATTTGATGATTCTGTAGTTCATGCAGCAGCCCTTGGACTAGTCTGGACCAGGCAAGATGTGAAAAATGTTCTTTATACTGCAGCTGGGGAGAATGGTCCTACTTGGAGCCTCTGGCAGAAAGCTCTACGGGAGACTTGAGGTCAACCCCTCGTCTTTTGGATTCGGGGATACAGAGGATCTGAGGCCAGCTATACTTCCACTGAAAAAAGGGTACTGGCAGCCTATGAAGGGGTTCGAGCTGCTTCAGAAGTGATTGGCACTGAAGTACAGCTGCTCCTGGCACCCTGGTTGTCTGTGCTGGGCTGGATGTTCAAAGGCAGGGTCTCCTCTACACATGATGCTATCTGCTGGTGGGATTACTTTCACTCGGGTACCTGGATATACTTGGTGGGTAACGCCGGAAGATTGGCAAGTCCGGTGTCTGCCTCAAGGGGCCTTAGTTTTGAGGGAAAACAGCTAATGAACTCAGTTATATGCTGTTGCCTGCTATATAACACTTTAAGCCCGTCAGCTAGATGCCCATCTCCCCCACTCTGGGCTTTGAAAGGACGATAGGTGCTGTCATGATCATCAGTGGAGAATAAAATCATGGGGAAAGCCAGCAGCAGTGGAACCTTCCTTGGGTCACCATTGACTGATTAAGGAACTGATGGACAGGGGCAGAGCAGTTGATGTCATGTACCTGGACTTGTGCAAAGCGTTCGACACTGTCCCACATGACATCCTTGTCTCTGTATTGGAGAGACATAAATTTGATAGATGGACCACTCAGTGGATAAAAAATGGCTGGATGGCCATACTGCTTTTCACTTCCTGACAGTTTATTATATGGTGGGGCCTCTTCAGCAGACATTACCTTCTCCTCTGGTGACATTCCAAAATCTTTGCCCTCTGGCCACTCCATGATGACTTTTAGAATTCCTGGATGACTGGCATTTCCGATTTGAGCTTGTGCAGTTACTGCAGCCCACTTATGCCATGGCACTTACTCAAGGTGCCATGCTTGACCTCGTGCTCACCAACAGGGAGAGGCTGGTTGGGAATGTGATGTTGCAGGGAAGCCTTGGCCTTAGCGATCCTTTGATGGTTGAGTTTGAGATTCTCAGGGCAGTGAGAAGGGCACACAGCACGTTCACTGCCCTGGACTTCAAGAGAGCAGACTTTGACCTCTTCAGGAACCTGTTCAGTAAGATTTCATGGGATAAAGCCCTAGTGGGCAAGGGGGCTCAAGACAGCTGGTTGATATTCAAGTAAAACCTGCTACAAGCTCAGGAGTGTTGTGTCCTGACTAGTAGGAACCGTGGAAAGAGGGACAGGAGACTTCCATGGATGGATAAGGAACTCCTGAAGAAACTTCTAAAAGGTGGAAGTGAGGACAGGTGACCTGGGAAGAATACAGGGATGTTGCCCGGGAAGCTAAGGCCCACTTGGTATTAAATCTGGCAAGGGATGTGAAAGATAAGAGGAAGGGCTTCTATAGGTACATTGCAAATAAAAGACAGACTAGGGAAAATGTGGGCACTCTCCGGAAGCTATCAGAACTGGCTACCCTGGATTTGGAGAAGGCTGAGTTTCTCAATGACTTCTTTGCCTCAGTCTTCACTGGCAAATGCTCTGACCCCACCACCCAAGTCTTGGAAGGCAGATGCAGGGACTGTGAGAATGAAGACCTTAGCTCCACTGTAGGAGAGGACCAGATGTGAGATCATTTTAAAAACCTGAATGTGCACAAGTCCATGGGACCTGATGAAATCCATCCCCGGGTCCTGAAGGAGCTGGAAAATGAAGTTGCTGTTGCCGCTGTCCATCATATTTGAAAAATTATGGCAGTCGGGTGAAGTTCCCGACGAATGGAAAATGGGAAATAACAGCCTCATTTTCAAGAAGGGGAAAATGGATGACCCGGGGAACTACAGACCAGTCAGTCTCGCCTGTGTGCCTGGCAAAATCTTGGAGCAGATTCTCCTGGAAAGCATGCTAAGGCATATGAAAAACAACAAGGTGATTGGTGACAGCCAGCATGGCTTCACTAAGGGGAAATCCTGCCTAACCAATTTGGTGGATATCTATGATGGGGCTACGGACATAAAGGACAGGGGTAGAGCAGTTGATGTCATCTACCTGGACTTGTGCAAAGAAGCATTCGACACTGTCCCGCACAACATCCTTGTCTCTGAATTGGAGAGACGTCAATTTGATGGATGGTCCACTCGGTGGATAAAGAACTGGCTGGATGGCTGCACGCAAAGAGTTGTGGTCAATGGCCCAATGTCCAGCTGGAGACCAGTAACGAGTGGTGTCCCTCTGGGATCAGTGTTGGGACCGGTCTTCTTCAACATCTTTTTCGGTGACATAGACAGTGGGATTGAGGGCACCCTGATTCGGAGAAAACTCCAGGAACAAACTTGCCAACAAAGTTTTCAAGTTGACAAGCAGGTATTCTGTGTTGCGGTGCCAGGAGACACGGGGGATAGCTCCTTCTAGCGTGTGTCCCTGTATTGTTACACAAGCCACCCTTATATAGTCCCTGGGCATACATACATATTCATGAGTTTACATATGGAGTACATAATTTTCCGGAAAGTCCCCAGCATGTGCACAGAATTGTCGTGGTGGTCTCTGAGGGTCGTTTACCTCTTCCAACAATCTTCATCACCTCTGGCAGCCTTTGAAGCACATGCAGGAGATGCTTATACCAGCTTAATTGGTTTGTTAACACCACAGACAGAATAATCCTCCTGTCCTTCTACTTATCAGTTAGTTTAACTGCAGCCCATCCTGGACCCCTGCCGTTCCGACATACTCCCTATCCTTGCGTCCTGTTCTTCTAGCCTGTTTTTCTTACATTCATTTTTTACTAAGGTCATAGGGCCTAAAACTACTTCAACTATAACGGTTTATCTTACATGAGAATTCTCAGTATGTTCTTTAGCTGTACTCTACTTTTTTTTTCTGTGTATCATGCATCTCAGTAATTTTCCCTTGCTACTGTTACAAAGCCATCAAACTTAACATTACTTAAAACTGTCTCTAAAGGGTTATATGTTCCATTTTGTAAATTTGTGCCTCCCCCCCGTCTCAGCCATCAGCAAGTTTGCTGATGGCACCAAGCTGTGTGGTTCAGTTGATTCATTGGAGGGAAGGGATGTCATCCAGATGTACCTTGACACGCTTGTGAGGTGGGCTGGGCTCATGCCAACCTTATGAAGTTTAACCGTGCCAAGTGCAAGGTCCTACACCTGGGTCAGAGCAATCCCAGGCACAGCTACAGGTTGGGCAGAGAAGAGATTCAGAGCAGCCCTGTGGAGAAGGACTTGGGGGCATTGGTGGAGAGAAAGTAAACATGACCCGGCTTCAGTGTGTGCTTACAGCCCAGAAATCAACTGTATCCTGGGCTTCATCAAAAGGAGTGTGACTAGCAGATCAAAGGAGGTGATCCTGCCCCTTTGCTCTGCTCTTGTGAGACCTCACTTGTAGTACTGTGTACAGTTCTGGTGTCCTCAACATAACGTGTCTTTGTTTAGGCCCAGCCAGTAACACAGAACCACGTAGCCGATCACTCACTCCCTCCTTCTTGCCTCCCCCATCTCCTGATGGGATGGGGAGGAGAACTGAAAGAATGCTGGGTCTCTATAGTTTGGAGAAGAGGAGACTGAGGGGTGACCTTATTAGTGTATATAAATATATAAAGGGTGAGTGTCACGAGGATGGAGCCAGGCTCTTCTCAGTGGCAAACAATGACAGGACAAAGGGAAATGGGTACAAACTGGAACGCAAGAGGTTCCACTTAAACTTGAGAAGAAGCTTCTTCTTAGTGAGGGTGACGGAACACTGGAACAGGCTGCCCAGGGAGGTTGTGGAATCTCCTTCTTTGGAGACATTCAAAACCCACCTGGACACATTCCTGTGTAACCTTATCTAGGTGTTCCTGCTCCGGCAGGGGGATTGGACTAGATGATCTTTTGAGGTCCCTTCCAATCTCTAACATACTGTGATACTGTGAATGTAACTCCCATGGGTAGAGGTTAGAACAGTCCAGTAACTAAGGTACAATACATAACTACTACTGCTACCACCAATAATAATAATGTCAAGGGAAATAACAAGGGGAGAGGATATGAAAGTAAAAGAGGAAAAGGAAAAAAAACCAATAGTCACAAGTCATGCACAATACAATTGCTCACCACCACCTGACCGATACCCAGCCTCACCCGTGCAGTGATTTGGGCCTTCCGGATAGCTCCCCCCGGTTTCTATACTGGGCATGATGTGCTGTAGTATGGAATACCCCTTTGGCTAGTTTTGGTCAGGTGTCCTGTCTCTGTTTCCTCTTGGCATCCCATGCCCTTCCTCCCTGGCAGAGTATGAGACTGAAAAGTCCTTGATCGGAGTAAACATTATTTAGCAACAAGTGAAAACATCAGTGTTATCAGCGTTGTTCCCAGACTGAAGTCAAAACCACAGCACTGCACCAGCTACTAAGAAGGAGAAAAATGACTGCTACTGCTGAACCCAGGACAGTCCTCTCTTCTGTTCTCTATCCCAGCTCCTCTATCTCCTCAATGAGTTTTCAACTCCGAGAGTTCAAAGGCAATCTTAGCCCTTCCATCATTTCAGATTTTGGTGTTCAGCTTTCCACATGGACTAGAATAGCTGATTCTACTCCTACTCCTACAATAAGGGATTCTTATCCCTTTGTACAGGAAGTAAGTGGAGGATCTTCTCCAGGGTGAATAGCCCCAACCTTCTAAATTGGAGAGACATCAATTTGATAGGTGGACTGTGGCATTTCACGACACAGACTCAAGTTAATGCAGATACTCAAATCCTCGTTTA
Organism: Neopsephotus bourkii; assembly: GCF_033783945.1. Classification (NCBI taxonomy): domain Eukaryota; kingdom Metazoa; phylum Chordata; class Aves; order Psittaciformes; family Psittacidae; genus Neopsephotus; species Neopsephotus bourkii. Next base: position 152,581 of record NW_026901076.1, on the reverse strand, counting down.
TTACCACCAGGCCCTTTTTATCCCCTTGTTCAGTACTTTCCCAGTCTGCACATACATGCAACGTTCAATCTCACTGGATACTGTGAAACTCTCCAGGTAAATAATCCAATCACAATATTGCAGACCCTCTCACAAACCCCACATCCTCTGGCCTCCATCTGAGATTCCCGCCACAACTGCATCCTGGCCCATCCTCCCGAGGCTTGCTCTTCGACCTTCCCTGTCCTTCATCACCCCAGCTCATTGCCCCAGGGCTTGTTAAGCACTAAGGCCTCAGAGCTCACTCCCAAACTGTTTGCCTTCACTCCCCACATCTCGCCCTTTTTTGTTTTGTATGTACACTATCAGCACCTGCTTAAGGCTCGATTAATAAGAAACTATATAAACTAATAAAAACTAACAAAACAAACATTCTTAATACAGTTTTTTCAATCGTGCTTCTAGCCTAGCAAATAAACAGTTAAAGAACAGTTAACATTCTGCAGTAACAATTGGTTTCAAGCTATATAATGAAAATAGAGATACATATCCATTTTTACAGATCATCAATTTCTTGGGACTGTGTTGTTATACCACCCAGCCATCCCCCATGTCCACAGGATTTCAGGCTGCCATTGCTTCCAACAGCAGTCTGAAAGGACTCATAGATGTGGCAACCAACAGGCACAGGGTGTCTTGTCCTGTCGCATTGGCTGATGTTCTACAGATGTTCTCTTTTTGCTGGGTGGGAAACTGAGGTAGGGTCAGTCCTCTTGTGATGAAGAGACAGAAGACAAGGCAGGGCAAACCCATCATGCAGGGACCCAATGAGGTCCTTTATCTGTGGAAACACAAGCATACCCTCATCCCCAGGTTATTAAAGGGAACAGGCCTTCCCATTCATGAGTTTCAAGATTACATAATTTAACATGAGCTTTCCTCTGTTCAAAATTCTTAGAACCTCCGAAATGTCCATCCTCCCTCCAGTGATTTAAAAAATTCAAAACATAACAAACTTTTGCTATACGTTCTTGTGGGGTTAACCCTGAACTCCCCCTTTTTTGTTTCTGCAACATAGTCTTAAGGGAGCTATGTGTGTGTTCACTAATTGCGAAGAAGGACTTGAGGGCTTTGGTTGATGAGAAACTACCAGCAGTGTGCACTTGCTGCCCAGAAAACCAACCATATCCTGGGCTGCATCAAAAGAGCATGAGCAGCAGGTTGAAAGAGGTGATCCTGCCCCTCTCCTCTGCTCTTGTGAGACCTCACTTGGAGTATTGTGTACAGTTCTGGTGTCCTCAACATAAAAAGGACATGGAACTGTTGGAACAAGTCCAGAGGAGTGCCACGAGGATGATCAGGGGACTGGAGCGCCTCCCGTATGAAGAGAGGCCGAGAAAGTTGGGGCTGTTCGGCCTGGAGAAGAGAAGGCTGCATGGAGACCTTATGGCAGCCTTCCAGTATATGAAGAGGGCCTATAAGGTTGCTGGGAAGGGACTCTTCATTAGGGACTGTAGTGGTAGGACAAGGCGTAGTGAGTTCAGACTTAAGCAGGAAAAGTTCAGGTTGGATATAAGGAAGAAGTTCTTTACTTTGAGGGTGGTGAGGCAGTGGAATGGGTTACCCAAGGAAGTTGTGAATGCTCCATCCCTTGCAGTTTTCAAGGCCAGGTTGGATGGAGCCTTGGGTGACATAGTTTAGTGGGAGGTGTTCCTGCCCATGGCTATGGGATTGGAGCTCAATGGTCTTAATGTTCTTTCCAACCCTAATTATTCTATGATTCTATGACTAACCCTCCAATCATCACCCAAATAAAGAATGACCTTTGATGATACCAGATGAGTTCAGCAGTGTTGTCAGCAGGCAGCAATCCAACACTACACACCATCTCTCCTGCCTGCAAAGACTGCAATGAAAAATGGAGCCTAACATGGAATTAATCAACTTGTTGGACTTTATAGCCATTGTCCGTGGACTAAGGAATAATATTTGTCTCTTTGTGTGTATATATATAAAACAGAACACAATGGTATATTTGAAAATATGGGACCTGACCATGATGTGAATTTTATGGAATAACCAGCGGATGCGTGGCTGGCTCTGGGTTCCTGGCTGGACTTAAACCACGACAATAGGGTCCTGACTTCAGCTGTACCAGTTATTTTTCTGTCTTCTAGTAGCTGGTGCAGTGCTGAGATTTTGACTTTAGTCTGAGAAAAGTGCTAATAACACACCAATATTTTTAGTTGTTGCTAAGTAATGCTCTCTCTGATCGAGTACTTCTCACTCTCCCGTGCTCTGAAATGAGGAGGGGCACAGGAAGCCGGGAGGAATCAGAGACAGGAAACCTGACACAAACCAGCCAAAGGGGTATTCCATACCACAGCACGTCATGCTCAGTATATAAAGTGAGTGGAATTACCCAGAAGGTCCAGATTGCTGCTTGGATCAAGCTGGGTGTCGGTAGGTGGGTGGTGAGCAATTGTGTTGGGCATCACTTGTGTTTATTGTTTTCTTTTCCCCTTTAGTTTTATATTCTCTCCCCTTGTTATTTCCCTTCTTAGTATTTTGTAATAGTTTGTGTAATTGCCGCAGTTTTTCTTTTGGGAGGGGCCACTGATCTACCCACACTGGCTCATCTGATTTACAGGTGTGATAAGCACATAAATGTATTCGCTTTCGCAAATCATAGGTGTGGTTATGTGGATATAACTGTACCAGTTTACAGTAACAGAAACAAAGCTCCCTAAAGACACAAGATTAGACAACAAGTTAAAAAGGGCCAGAACTCTTGAGCAAAGCGGAGTCACATAACAAAAGAATTTGTAAAGGTAAAAGAAAGAGGGGGGGTTTGATATAAGAAAAGCTAGTGCCTGAAAAACATAGAGTTAAAGCACTTTTTAGCTTAACTTAGGTTGTAGGAAAAGAACAATGTTTATGTTTTAAGTCTGTGGAATGTAGTGGCCGCACTAAACATGAGTTAATTGTTTCACACTAGTCTTCTAAAATATCTTTAGTTTTAAAGAACAATGTTTGTGTTGTAAGTCTGTGGTGAGATAACAGGATTTAGTGGCCCCACTAAACATGAATGACTTATTTCACACCATCCTTCTGCTTATCAGTTAGTTTAGAGACAGCCTCCCAAACATCTGCTAGCTTGTGATACTCCTTGTCTGCCTATCCTGCAATAAATTTTGCAGGAAGGTCACACTGTTTCAAATCTTTGCTAGTTATCAGAAGAATTACAGATATAGCTGGTTTCAGCTGGTTGTGTGATTACTGGGGCATCCAACTGTGCCAAAGGTGAAAAGTACACTGTGAGGAAGACTCCTTACTTCATCTTGAAGACCCCTACTCACAAGAGGAAGACTGCTTACTTCATGCTCAAGACCCCTGCCCACAATCACAGGAGAGCAGTGCGCAGATGCCAAGAGGAGGGGACTTACGATAATAAGTTCCTGGAGTTAGTTATAATATTCCCCGCCTATATGTGGGAATTATGAATATGCATGTAACTAACGTAATAGTGAAAGTGTATAAACCTGTAACAAATGCTAATCACTTGCGCCTCTGGCTACAGTCATGCGCCCAGAGCTGTTGCTTTTGCTTTATTGACTTTGTCCCTCAATAAAACCTTGTTATCTTGTTTAGAGGAGTGAGTTCATATTTTACACAAGTTAAAGGTGAGACCTGCTGCAAAGTAGTGGCCCCTAGGAAAAATCCATACTTAAATGTATTCCCCATTAGCTTAAACATTCTCTGCCCCATAAGGTAGGAGGTCCAGATAACACAAAAGGCCTAATCAAGGCAGATCTCCCTTCTGGTCCAAAAATAGCAACAAGCTGTCTGCTCTACTTCTGAGAGGGTCAACCACCAATTCCCTCTAATGAGGCATGAGCATCCATTAAAGGCCTATGATGGGGCCATTGTGATGCATAAATGACTAACATCTGCTCCACTATGGACAATTCCTTGCAAAGTAATGTTAGTCCCCTGTGATTTTAAAGTACTGGACAACTGGGATCAGTCCAAAGTTAATTGTTGAGACCAATAAATTTCAGGTATCCCTGCTGAGTTAAAACATGTCTGTGTGGACAGCATCCAGTAACTGGGGTGAAAAATATATTAAGTGTGTGATTAGGCTTCCTGCTGGTATAGTATATGGTGGCTGGCGCACAGCATAGTTCCCCTTGATAGGTAGGGCTTGCAAGTGGGGGACTCGCCGACCCATAGAGCAGCCGCTAGCGACACTGAGGGTGGGTCGGGTGAGTTCAGGAACTCGCCAGCTGGGGCGGCCGTAAACAGGGCAAGTTCCGTGTTTTCACTGCATCTCAGATTTTGGGAGCCAGGACTAACCTGCTAATGCGGAAGCAGGAGAAGGGTAAGCGAAACCGCTTTGTGAATGTGCGCGATCCCATGTGTACTCTTGTGTGACTGAGACATAGCCCAGCTATGAAGCGAGTGCGGAGTCCTAATCTGTGGTTCCATGTTCTCTGCAAAGAGAGCGGCCGGCGACAGACAACGTGTTTATGTTTTCTGTCTTTTGTCTTGTGTGCCTTGTTTGTAACTAAAGGCAGTTTAAAATTTAGGGGAGGGAGCAACTACCCCTCCCACGGTGGCTAGCTTCACGCCAGACACCAAGAAAAGATTCTATGTGTGCCTTGTGGGACTGTAACTGTATGTGACAGTGGCATTTCACGTGGATATTGTGGCTGTGTGTGATAGTGGCATTTCACGTGGATATTGTGGCTGTGTGCCTTGTGGGAGTGTAACTGTATGTGACTGTGGCATTTCACGTGGATATTGTGGCTGTATGTGCCGGTGTCATTTCACATGGACATTGTGGCTATGTGACTGTGACTGTAACTATGTGACAGTGGCATTATATTGTGACAGTGTGTCCACTGCAAAGCTTTTTTTTTAGTCATTCAGAATTCTGGTGGGATAGATATTGTTCTGGATAATCAGAAATTTCTGGCTGGCCATTTCTTGGGACCAAAAATAAGTGGATTAATCTGTGGACGGAGCCACAGAGTCCCGGGGATTTCTTGGGAAGTTAGGAAAAACTGAGAAAGGGTTTGTAAAAATTTCAAAGAAATTTGAGGAGACGTGGTTACAAAGGAGAAAGTAAAATGGGAATAAACCAAAGTAAAGAAATATTAAGAAAGAGCCCCTTAGGGTGTATTTTGGTACATTGGAAAGAAATTACAGGACCCGAGGGCTTGGAAAATAAGAGAACCCTGATTAAGTACTGTAATCAATGGTGGCCTCTCTATAAATTAGAAGACGGGGTGAAGTGGCCACTTAATGGGACACTGGATTATAATACTATGTTACAATTAATGTTATTTTTAAGAAGGGAAGGGAAGTGGGATGAAGTATCATATGCAGATATGTTCTTCACTCTCCGAAACCACCTGGAACGGCAGGGAGCCTGTGGGATAATACCACCCCAGGATCCCTTGGTATTAGCCCTTGAGAGGGGTAATAAAGAAAACAAAATTAAGCATAAGCGATGCTGTTCATCGTGTGATATAGGTCAGAGATGTACTAAACACGATAAAATTTTCCAAGACGCAAACCAGGAATTAATAGATGTGTTTAAGCCTCCACCAAAGAGACAGGTGGACACGGACTCAGAAGACACCATTACTCCCCTGGGGAGTCCGGTCTCCTCACGAACCCAATGAAACCAGCAAAGACATGTCCTGCAAGCACCTCTTCGCGAAACAGTAGGACCTGAAGGAACTCCAGTGCTGATTAAAGTACCGTTCTCCACCTTGGATTTGGAAATATGGAGAAAGGTGGCAGAAGATTGTCATAACAATCCCGTAAGTGCTACAAAACATTTGCAGTTCATTAGAAAGCAACATAATCTGGATTGGAGTGATATGCAGTTACTATTAGAAGCAATGATGGAAACAGAAAAACTATTGATACTAAAAACAGCAAGAGATCTAGCTGAGGACTATTATAAAGTAAAACGAGAAGATGTAAGGGAATTTTTTCCACTTCAGGATCCAAAATGGGATCCCAACCGTTTGGCAGAGTTAGAAAAATTACAAGCTTACCAAGAATGGATTGTAAAAGGAGTCGAGAGGACAATACCAAAAACCATAAACTGGTCAGCACTATAAGCGGTGAAACAAGGCCCTTCAGAATCGCCATCGGAATTCTTAGACTGATTAAGGGATGCTATGCTCCTTAATATGCCATTAGACCTGGGATCAGAGGTAGGAATACAGCAGTTAGTATCTTTATTTTTAGGACAATCTACTGTGGACATTAGGAAGAAATTCCAAAAGTTAAGATCAATGGAAGGAAGAAATTTAGAAATTTCACTGGATGAAGCATGGCAAATGTTCAGTAACTGGGAGAAAGGTTATAAGCAAGGAATGCGGAGATTGGTGGCATTAGTGGAAGAAGGGGGAAGAAGAGAACAAAGACAACAACCCCAACTGGGTAAAGATCAGTGTGCATTGTGTAAAAAGTTTGGACATTGGAAGAATGAATGTCCGGAAAACAAAAAGAACCGCCGTCCAAACAGGGCCACTAAAGGAAGGGTGGTCGCGCATGTGAAGGAAGAATGATGTGGACCAGAGGAATCTTCCCTAGCAGATCCACTGGTTATGATGAAGCTAGGGGACAAGGAGAAGGAGGTGGAATTTTTGGTCGATAGGGGCGCAACATATTCTGTTTTAAACAAAGCCTTAATGCCCTTAGGGGATGATTATATTATGGTAAAAGGGGCAACTGGCCAAAGTGAGAAGGCGTATTTTTGTAAAACATTGAAATATCAATTCGGAAAGCAATGGAACATTCATAAATTCTTATATATGCCTAATTCCCCAAAAGCTCTCCTAGGGAGAGACTTACTGGAACATTTGGGAGCAATTATTACTTTCAAAGGAGGTGAGATCACTTTAGAAGTAAAGGACCAGCAATATATAGAGACATTATGTTGCAGAAGAAATCAGGGAAGATGTATTGGATCAGGTATTCCCAGGGGTATGGGCTACAAACATACCTGGGAGGGCCAAAAATGCACCCCTGATACAGATTAAGTTCAAGGAGGGAAAACAGCCAATCAGGATTAAACAGTACCATCTGAAAAAGAAAGATAGGGAAGGAATTTACTCAATAATTGAGAATTTCCTACAATTGGGACTATTAAAGGAGTGCCAGTCGGATTTCAATACCCTTATTTTACCTGTTCAGAAACCTGATGGGTCATACCGAGTGATATAGGACGTACGAGCTGTCAACAAAATAACTGAGGATCTTTACCCTGTAGTAGCAAATCCATACACTTTGCTAACATGCTTAACACCAGAGCTAGCTTGGTTTGCTGTTCTAGACTTAAAGGATGCTTTCTTTTGCCTTCCTCTCCACGAAGACAGCCAGAAAATCTTTGCATTTGTATGGGAAAGCCCTAAGAGTGGGCGTAAAACCCAGCTCACATGGACGGTGCTGCCTCAAGGATTTAAGAACAGCCCCACTCTGTTTGGAGAACAACTTTCAAAAGACTTAGAATCCTGGGAGGCTCCGCCAGGAGAAGGGAAGCTACTGCAGTATGTAGATGACATCTTAATTTCCACCCAGACAGAAGAAATGTGTGTGGCTCGGACAGTAAGCCTCTTAAATTTCCTGGGACTCCAGGGATATAGGGTGTCTAAGAAAAAGGCTCAGGTAGTGAAACAGAAAGTGATTTACCTGGGCTATGAGATTAGTGCTGGACAACGGACTTTGGGGCAAGATCGTAAGGAAGCAATATGTCAAACCCCGAAACCCCAGACAATAAAAGAACTGCGAAACATCCTGGGTATGACGGGGTGGTGCAGGTTGTGGATTTACAACTATGGGCTGCTTGTAAAGCCCCTATATACACTCATTGTCAATGGAAATAGAAACCTCCAATGGAAAAAGGAGGCCACGCAGGCCTTTGGCCAGCTGAAGAATGCTCTCATGTCAGCTCCAGCTCTAGGACTTCCAGACGTGAGCAAACCGTTCATTTTATTTTCTCATGAGAGGCAAGATATTGCCCTGGGAATGCTAGCACAAGACTTGGGTCCATACCGACAAGCAGTTGCTTATTTTTCTAGGCTGTTAGATGTAGCGGCCAGAGGATGGCCTGGGTGCCTCAGAGCCGTCGCAGCAGTCGTGCTGAATATCCAAGAAGCACGCAAATTTACCTTGGGCCAGAAAATGACAGTGCTAGTGTCCCATACAGTGTCCGCAGTGTTGGAAGTGAAAGGCGGGCACTGGCTTTCCCCTCAAAGGTTCTTGAAATACCAAGCTGTCATTGTGGTACAAGATGATACAGAGATAGTGGTAACTGACATTGTCAACCCAGCTTCTTTCCTTAGTGGAAATGAAGGAGAACCTGTACACCACGATTGCCTGGAAACCATTGAAGCCACATACTCCAGTCGCCCAGACCTGAAGGATACCCCTTTGGACAACGCAGAAACCTGGTTTACTGATGGGAGCAGCTATATCACCAGTGGAAAGCTACATGCTTGATATGCAGTCACCACCTGCAGAGAAGTAATAGAATCTGGACCCTTGCCAATAAACACCTCCGCACAAAAGGCGGAACTGACCGCACTGACTAGAGCTCTGGAACTAGCAAAATGGAAAAGGATAAACACCTATACAGACTCAAGATATGCATTCGGAGTTGTGCATGCACATGGTGCCATTTGGAAGGAGAGAGGACTGTTGAAATCACAGGGAAAAAACATTAAACATGCACAAGGAATATTGAAACTGTTGGAAGCGGTCCAACTACCTGAGAAGGTGGCAATTATGCACATCAAAGCACACCAGAAAGTGAGTTCAGAATTAGAGGAAGGAAATGAGCTGGCGGACAGAGAGGCAAAAGAAGAGGCAAAGGGTGAGATAACAATTGAAGGAGCTTTAATTCCTGATGGGAAAATTTCTCTGGGAGGTAAGCCAAACTATAATAAGGAAGACAAGAAATTGATTATAGATCAGGATGGAACATTTAATGAGGAAGGGTGGGCTAGTACACCACAGGGGAGGCTAATTGTTCCCTCATCTTTGTTATGGTCCCTTATAACAAATGAACATCAGAAAATACATTGGGGAGTGGATGCCTTACATAAATATTTAATAAACAAAATCATAGCTAGAAATTTGTATGCTACCATCCAACAAGTAACTCAGCAATGTGATCTTTGCCTTCAAACACACCCACAAATTACTCCCAAGCTTAAAGTAGGCCAAATTGGCAGAGATAATGGACCAGGCCAACAATGGCAGATTGACTTCATGGAACTGCCAAGAAAAAGGGGATATAGACATTTGTTGGTACTAACAGACACCTTTTCAGGTTGGCCAGAAGCCTTTCCAACTAGAAGCGCACAAGCCCAGGAGGTAACAAAAATATTGTTACAGGAAATAATACCACGATATGGAGTTCCAGCCACTATATCTTCAGACAGAGGACCACTTTTTGTTTCAAAAGTGGTACAACAAATTAACAAACATTTAGGTATTGATTGGCAACTTCATACTCCCTACCATCCTCAGTCAAGTGGTCAGGTGGAGAAAATGAACCATCTAATTAAACAACAAATTGTGAAATTAGGTCAGGAGGCTAGTTTACCTTGGCCCCAGACACTTCCATTAGCTCTGTTGAGAATTTGAACTAAACCAAGAACTCGAGAAGGGTTAAGTCCTTTTGAAATTCTGTATGGAAGACCATATGGGGTCCAACAGGGAACGTCTCTCCAAGTGGAAGAAGAGACTATGAATAACTATATAATAGAGTTAGGAAAACAGCTCAGGAAAATTGAAAAATATGTGGCTGGAACTCGAAACAGAGGACTGGATAGTCCTGTACATAATATACAACATGGAGATTATGCGTATATAAAATCTTTCAGACCCACAGGGGAAGAAGATCTCGAACCAAGGTGGAAAGGGCCGTTCCAAGTACTACTCACAACATTCACAGCTATCAAAATTAGAGAACAAAACGTCTGGATTCATCATACTCAAGTCAAGAAGGCTCCAAAGGCACCCTGGAAAATCACATCAAGCGGTAAGAACAGACTGAAATTAAAACGAACTCGCAAAAGATAGAGTGATCCATGGGTGTCAACACAATGTTGCAATTGGGTCAATTCCTGAGGCGAGTAGCTCGAGAGAGTATGCCTTGAACACCGGAGCGGGGGAAGATCAGCGTCCAGGAGCCTCAACTCAGAGCAACAAGAGCCACCAAGGGAGCCTCAAGTCCTTGACAGGACCTGCCCAGGAGCCGGCAGCTCAGCTGACACGAGCAGGTGACTCACAGGGGGCGGAGCCAGGTGTCGGAGATTTTATGTCGTCGCGATGCGGAGGGAACACAGCACAACCAATATGATTGATAGAAGTGATCCGTTTATTCTGCTTAAGCCTGGGGTATATGCAGCCAGGTTGTTATTCACATATTCTTGGGAAACTTCTGTGGTTTACATTTTATAGGCCATCCCGCTTTCTAACATCCTTATTCCTCCCTTCAAGATACTCGTTAGTTTACCCCCCTGCACAACTGGTGTTTTTTACTGAGCTGGGTTTCTCACTGACTTTTACAAAACTGGTCCCTGGCTAAGTTCAGCCATGGGAACGTAACCCTTGCCTGCCAACCACGCTTCCACAGCCAGGAGGAACGGCGCTAGCCCTGACTGGTTAAAAACCTGCACCAGGGAGTGTGAGCGACCAGGAGCGCGGCGAGGCAGTTTGCGCGGGCAGGCAAATGGGATGGTGAGCACTCGCCGTATGACCAAGGCCCGGTCTGGGAGCTCTGCTCTGGCTGACCGAGCAGTGGCCACCGTAGACACCCAGGAAGAGCCGATTAGAGGGGAGGCTGCAGTGTACAATGTATACAATGGGCAGGGCTGCACTCGGTGTTTTCTTGTGGAGGTCCTCCTGCAGCAGGTGGCTGAGCTGCGGGAATCTATTAATAGGCTACAAGATGTCAGGGTAGCTGAGAGGAAGCAGGAATGCTTGCTCCCGGCCCAAACTGTGCGGAGTCCTCAAGCTTCCCCTGTAGCTCATGGAGGAAAAAAGGAGGTCATTAACCCATGAAGCTGGGAATTGGTGACAAAAAAGAAACAACAAAAAAAGGAGGAAAAGGACTATTAAAAGCAAGGGACTTTCTCCTAAATCTGTTGTCCCCACGCAGAACCGCTTTGCTGTCCTGCAGGGGGCTCATGAGGAAATGCACTTGTGCCAGAAACAGCCGGCTGATGCACTAGTAAAGAAGATCTCTACTGGTGCTACCAGGAAGAAGCAGTGGGTCATAGTAGTAGGGGATTCTACTTTGAAAGGGACAGAAGCACTCATCTGTCGGCCTGACCCGGTCTCAAGGCAGGTGTGTTGCCTACCAGGGGCACGGATCAGGGATGTGGCAGAGAGGTTGCCTGCTCTGGTAAGCCCCACAGACTATTACCCAATTCTGGTGATACATGTGGGTGCTAGGAATATAGATAGTAGTAGCCTGGGGAACATAAAGAAGGACTACAGAGCCCTGGGAGAGGTGGTTAAGGGCTCTGGAGCTCAGATAGTCTTCTCATCTATTCTCCAGGATACAGGGGAGGACCTAAAAAGAGCTAGAAGGATTAGCCAGGTTAATAAATGGTTAAAAGTTTGTAGGCCAGGTCTAGCGGGCACTGGTGGAGCTGGTCTAAGAGCAGTTTTGGTAGGAGGCTTGCCAGACTGGTTAAGGAGGCTTTAAACTAGATGTGTTGGGGGAGGGGGGCATCATTCCATCTCAACACTCCCAGTCAGTTGCCAGCACCTATAATAAATGCTCAGAGCAATGTAGAGATATTCCGGCTGCTCCAGCCAATGAGGCGGTTTCATTTGGAGCTTGGCTCAGATGCCTCTATACAAATGCCCGTAGCATGGGTAACAAACAAGAGGAATTAGAGATGTGTGCACGTCCATGGGGGTATGATATAATAGGCATCGCAGAAATATGGTGGGATGGCTCCTATGACTGGAGTGTTGGAATGGAAGGTTACAGACTCTTTAGAAAAGACAGGCCTGGCAGGCGTGGAGGGGGAGTTGCCCTTTATGTTTGGGATAGGCTGGAGAGTATGGAACTCTGGGGACAGGTGAGCAGTTAACAGGAGAGTTTGTGGGTCAGGGTTAAAGGGAAAACAGCGATGGGAGACATTACTGTGAGGATCTGTTACCGCCTGATCAAGAGGAATCTGCAGATGAAGCACTCTATAGGCAGATAGGAAAAGCCTCACGCTCACAGGCCCTCGTTCTCATGGGTGACTTCAACCACCTTGACATCTGTTGGAATGACGGTACGGCCCAGCACAAGCAATCCAGGAGGTTCCTCGATTGTGTGGAAGACAACTTCCCTTTGCAAGTAATAGAGGAGCTGACAAGGAGAGGTGCCATGCTTGACCTTGTGCTCACCAACAGGGAAGGGCTCGGAAATGTGGTGCTCCAGGGCAGCCTTGGATGCTGCAATCACAAGATGGTCAAATTTGAGATCCTTAGGACAGTGAGAAGAGTGTGCAGCAAGCTCACTGCCCTAGACTTCAAGAGAGCAGACTTTGGCCTCTTCAGGAACCTGCTTAGTAAGGTTCATTGGGATATATCCCTAGAGGGCAGGGGGGCCCAAGACTCTTGGTTGGTCTTCAAGGATCACCTGCTACAAGCTCAGGAGTGTTGCATCCCAACTAGAAGGAAGTGCAGCAGGAGGGCCAGGAGACCTCCTTGGATGGATAAGGAGCTGCTGAGGAAAATTCAAAGGAAAAAAGAGTCTTATAGAAAGTGGAAGCAAGGACAGGCAGCATGGGAAGAGTACAGGGATGCTGTCTGGGAAGCTAGGGACCAGGTTAGGAAAGCTAAGGCCCAGTTAGTATTAAACTTGGCTAGGGATATTAAGGATAACAGGAAGGGATTCTACAGGTACATAGCAAATAAACAACTAGGGAGAACGTAGGCCCCCTCAGGAAGCTCTCGGGAGAACTAACTACCCAGGATTTGGAGAAGGCTGAGGTTCTGAATGACTTCTTTACCTTGGTTTTCACTGGCAAAGGCTCTGACCGCACAGCCTTCGCAGAAACAAACGATCCATTGGGCAATTAGGCCTGAATTGCAATTCCACTTTAAGAATCTGGAATCGCACAGCAAGATTTTTGGCAGCATTATTTGTACCAAGTATAGCTGCGGGGAAAGCATTGACAGATATGCATCATTTGGCATGTTGGGCGGCTAAGCAATTAAATATAACTTCAGATGTGCTATCCTCGCTTGCCACAGACACAGATAGTGTAAGACACGCATCTTTACAAAACCGAGCAGCAATTGACTTTTTATTATTGGCCCATGGACATGGTTGTAAGGATTTCAAAGGTATGTGCTTCGTGAACTTCTCTGGCCATTCTGAATCAATTCATACTAAGCAGGAAAATATGCAAGAGCTTAGAATTGTTGGAGGCAGATTGGATGAATGGCTAAATAATCTAGGAGTTACTGGATGGTTCAGGGAAAGACTTAAACAAGGCCTTCTAATCTTAGCTATAGGACTACTCATTTTAATGATTGTACCTTGCATAATACAATGTATATCGAAATCACTTCATAAATAGATAGAAGGAACATGGATAGCTCTGTCATAAATAATATAGTAAAAGAATTTACTCACTTTATAGAAAAAGGGGGGATTGATGCAGAGGGTTGACCAATGTACAAGGGGGTGGTACAGGGGGGTTGTACATGGGGGTTAGAGGAATTTGCTTGCTTAAACAAAGTATTGTCTGTTGTAAATGTCTACTAAGCAGAACAAAGATACCTGGTTCTATTGATAAGGTAAAGCAGACACCTGGTTCTATTGATAAGGAAAGCAGACACCTGATTCTACTGATTAGCAGCTATTGATAAGGAAAAGCAGATGCCTGATAAGGGGGAGAAACAGATGGTTTATGGCTGGGACACCAACCAAACCCTAAGGCCATATGTGAAGACTAAAAGGTGAAAAGTTCAAGAAGAGGAAGGCTCATTTACTTTATCTTGATGACCCCTACCCACAGGAGGAAGATTCATTTACTTCATCTTGAGATCCATGACCAGAGGGGGCACTGCGCAGGCGCAAAGGACTTTCTAGGTCATTATAATATGAAGCGGAGATAGGACATGGTTATGTATAGGCATATTGTGCAACCTTACATAACTTTAGAGAATAAATGTAGAGGGAAACAACACTGAGGCACGCATGACTTTGCGGAATTATCCCCGTGCGTCTTAGCTGAATAAAAGCATACCTACTTTACAACTTTTAACTAGTTGTGGAGTCTATCCGCGTATCAGTTTAAAGTTCCAGAAAGAAATTTTTTTTATACCACAGGTAATCAATATTAAAACTATTAATATTAATATTCCTGCAACCAGTTGCCTTAACCAGGAGAGATCAGGTAACCATGAAGGTAACTTTTTCCATATTTCTTCAAACCCCCTGAAGGTATCATCCTTGGCTGTTTTATGAAATATTTTAGTTTGTTTCCAGATTTCCTCCAGCTCTGTTTCAGGAACAGCAACTTTCATTGATTCTTGTTCCACTTGGATTACATCAATGGTTTTAATTTCTATTATCTCTATGGTTACTGAGATATTTATGATTGCCTTCTCTAGTTTACTTACTCCCAAAGATGGAATTAGCCATTTCACAAAACTATGAAATTAGCAAAACTTCCAACCCAGGGTCCGAGATGGGGTATCACAGCACCTAAGGTGCATGCCCCCTTCCAGTTGGGGGTAGGGTCTTATAAACATTTTCTCCACATAACCAATACCATCCTTTCCCTTCAGGAACAGGCCACCACTGAACCACAATACCATCTATATTAATAGTGTGATTGCAATTTGAATATTGACTTACACCTGTGACTTTTAAACAAACAACCTCACACTCTGGTTCCTGGTGTAATACATCTTTGTACACAGGTATAATATTCTTTACTTGGATTAGGATTAACTATTCCAAATCTTAAATTTGTCCATGAGATAGTGTTGGAAATTGGAAGGCCAGTTAATGGAAGGCCCTGATCTTCTCCTGATTCAGGCAATTGTGCACACACTCAACAGTCACTACAATTAACAACTTTAGTAGCATTCTGCATTAATTTCAGGTATAAGTATTGGTCCCAAGCTGGTATGTCAGTTATCACGTAAATCCAAATTACGACTGATACAGTTTCATATGTGAAGGTCCTGAAGGTTCAATCCGCCATATCTTCTCTGGTTCTGGTGCTTTCTTCATTCTTGAATGATGTATCAAGCAGGTTGTTCCTTTATCTTCACTGCTGTAAAGGTGGTCAGTATTATCTGGTACGGTCTGCTCCACTTCTCCTGTAGAGGATCTCCTGAAAAATTCTTAACATAAACCCAGTCTCTGGATCTAAAAAGGTGAGTCGGATGATCCACACCTCTCGCTCTTGTCCCCAGTATTCTCTTATTTCTTCTAATTGCTTTCCCAGATTGATCAGAAACTCTAGGAGATAACCTTCTCCAACTTCCAGCAGACTTTCTCCTTTAAACTGGGACTGATATGGTCTTCCATATAAAATTTTTACATGGGATAGCCTCTTCTTTTGACCGAGGTTTAGTTCAAATTCTTAATAGAGCCAGTGGTAAGGCTTGGTACCAATATCTTGACATATTTTACTAATCTGTTGTTTGATCATCTTTTCTACTTGATCACTTGTCTGAGTCCTGTAGTTGCCAATCAATTTCTAATTTTTTCTAATTTCTTATAACTATTTTGCACTAAAGGGCAAGCCTCGTTTGGAAGAAATTGCCTCTGGTACTCCAAAACAAGGTATTATACTGCTTAACATTGTTCCAATTACTTGTCTTGCATTATTTATTCTACAAGGGAATGCTTCTGGCCACCCTGAAAAAGTATTTGTTAACACCAACAAATATTGGTCTCGGTAATTCAGAAAAATTTATTTGCCAGTGCTGTCCCGGATAACTTCCTCCCGAGTTGTACCAATTTGATTTCTATTTTCAATTTTAGGATTATTCTTGAGACAGAGCTAACATTGTCACTAATTGAAGTATGTTTTATAGATTCAATCCTGCAATTTCTTCATCTAAGTATTTATACAAAGAGTTGGTACCCAAATGAGTTTTATTATGTTCCTCCTGAGCTAGCTTCCAGAGTTGGTTATAGGGGATTACAATTCACCCATCAGGTATCTGAACCCAATCTTCTTTGTTTTCCTCACCTTTGAGATCTCCAATCAATTCTCCTTTGAATACCTAGGTTTAGATTTCTCAATTGTTAGTTTGCCATCAGGAATTAAGGACATGATTTGAAATCGTTCAGCTGCTCGTTTGGTTTCAAAATCAGCCAAATTTCACCTTGCTGAAGCCCTTGACAATGCATAATAGCTACTTCCTCAGTAGTTTCAGTAGTCATAGAATTTCTGTAGCATGTTTAATCTGTTTCTCCTGTGTGCTCAATGGTCCTTGTTCTTTCCAGATGGCACGCTGTGCATGGACCACACCAAATGCATATTTAGAATCAGTCCAAATATTTATCCTTTTGTCTTTTGCCAATTGCAGGGCATGTTCCATAAGTTTCTTACAAATCTGGTTGGCTTGAATATACAGTTTCATATGGTGGCCAAGCAGTCGTGTGTTAATAGTTCTGTTGGTTGTTCCTGCAAAAGGATGCTGGATTGACAACATTAGTGACCACAATTTCTGTATCATCATGTTGCCTGGGTGGCCTGGTATTTTAAAAAACATAAAAGAGATAACCAGTGGGCTTCTTTCTGTTCCAGGAATGCTGATACAATGTGGGACACTAGTACAGTAATCTTTTGTCCTAAGGTAAATTTGCAGGCCTCTTCAATATTCATGACAAATGTTGCCACAGCGCTTAGACATCTGGGCCATCCTTTGCTTGCTTCATTCAGCTGTTTTGAAAAATACACCACTGCCCTTCTGTAGGGTCCTAGTTTCTGAGTAAGGACCACCAAAGCTATTCCCTGTTCTTCATAGGAATATAGCCAAAAGGATTTAGTCACATCCAGAAGTCACAGAGCTGCAGTTCTCATTAGCTCTGCTTTTAAATTTCTAAAGCCCTCCTCTGCTGAATTAGTCCATTCCAAAGAGAGAGGGGTTTCTTTTAACAGTTCATATAGGGGTCTTACCAGAACACCATAATCATGCTTCCAAAGTCTGCATGATTCCGAGGAACGTTTGGATCTCCTTGATGATGGAAGGGCACGGAGTTTGACAAATGGCTTCTTTTCTAGCATTTCCAAGTTCTCTCTGTCCTCCTGTTATTTCATATCCTAGATGGGAAACTCAGGTTTGGATTACTTCCGCCTTTTGTCTGGGTACCCGATAACCATTCAGTCCTAGAAAATTCAATAATCCCACCATTCATTGGACACATTCTTCCTTTGTTTCTGTGGTAATTAATAGGTCGTGCACATATCGTAACAGATTCCCCATCTGAGTGGGTGGTTTCCATTATTCTAATTCCACTGTTAACTGATTTTGAAAAATTGTTGCACTGTTTTAAAATCATTGAGATAATACTGTCCAAGTTAATTGGGTTTTCCTTACTGTGTCAGGATTTTCCCATTCAAAAGTAAATAAACTGGTTTTCTTTGGCCAATGGTAAGCAAAAGAAAGAGTCCTTTAAATCCAAGACGGCAAACCATTTCTGATTCAATTTAGTCAATAAGGTATACGGATTAGCTATTACTGGATGAGTATCCTCTACAAATCTGTTGATTCCTGAGATCTTGAACCATTCTGCAACTTTTCTTTACTGGTAAGCTAGGAGTATTATATTCAAATTCACATTCAATTAATAATCTATATTTTAGAATTTATCAATTATTTCTTTTAATTCCCTTTGACTGCAATTTTAGGGTATATTGTGTTATTCTAATTGGGCAGGCCCCCCTTTTTTATTTTTACTTTAACAGGCAAAGCATTTTTCGCCTTACCTGGAACTTCAGATGACCATACTCCAGATATACCTGGATTAAGGATATCTTCTATTTCAGGGAGGTCCTCCAGTTCACTTTTTCTCTTGAATTAAAGATAAACTCAAAAATGCAATTAATTGATTTTTAACCCTTAATTCCATTTTGCCTTCTTTAAATGTTGCTTCTTGCTCTAACAAAGATTTCGGAGAATTTAGCATGCATAAAAATTAATGCATTCCTAATTTTTTCCCAATTTGTACTTTGTTTCAGAAAGAATGCCTTTTATTTTTCTTGATGTCTAGTAGCTCCCACATCTGTAGCAAATACTTTTCCCTCTGATTTAATGCCAAATAAGTTGCTCCTATGATCACTAAAATTCCACTTTATTTCCTCTAGTCCCTATTTTTAATTTAACCAGCGGATCTGCTAGGGTAGATTCAAAAGATTTCTATATTCCATTTTGGGATATTGCCCCCCCCATCTCAAATTCCCCCCTTGTTCTATCCTTTTGCAAATTCTTTTGCAACATTTTATGTATTACCATTGCCATCAAAAGTCTTTTTGAAATAATTTCCCATTTCTACTTGGTGCTTAATTTCATTCCTTTTCCAATCTTCATAATTTATCATAGACTGTTTACAACACCAGAGGGAACATTGTATCATACCACAAGTAATCAATATTAAAATAATTAACACCAATATTCCTGCAACAAGTTGCCTCACCCAGGAGAGATTGGGTAACCATGGAGTTAACTTTTTCCATATTTCTTCAATACCCCAGGAGGTGTCATCCATGGCCATTGCATGAAATATCTTAGTTTGTTTCCAAATTTCCTCCAGATCTGTTTCAATTCTGCCACTTTAGTCTGTATAGGAACAACAAATTTCATTGATTATGGAAGAATCCCCTCTTTGTGATGCCAGTAACATGTTTAGAGCCATTCAGTTTTGTAATATCACCTTAGATAGGCTAGTTATATCTTGCTGTTCTGCCTGGATTATATCGATGTTTTTACTTTCCATTTTCTCTATGGTTGCTGAGATGTTTACAATTGCCTTCTCTAATTCACTTACTGCCAAAGATGGAATTAGCCCTCTTACAAAAGTATGAAATGCGGTGTGCCATTCAATAATAGGGTTAAACCCTCGCTTAATTTGTTTAGCAAAACTTCTAATTCAGGTCCCGGAAGGATACCTGTCGATAGTAAAATTGGGTATTACAGCACCTAAGGTGCATGCCCCCTTCCAGTGGGGGGATAGAATCTTATAAACATTTTCTCCACATAACCAATACCATCCTTTCCCTTTAGGAACAGGCAACCACTGAACTACAATACCATCTATATTAATCGTATGATTGCAATTTGAATGGTGACCTACATCTGTGGCATCTGTGGCACCAAAGCTATTCCCTGTTTTTCATACGAATATAACCAAAAGGATTTAGTCACATCCGGAAGTCACAGAGCTGCAGCTCTCATTAGCTCTGCTTTTAAATTTCTAAAGTCCTCCTCTGCTGAATGAATCCATTCCAAAGAGAGAAGGGTTTCTTTGAACAGTTCATATAGTGGTCTTACCAGAACACCATAATTATGGATCCTAAGTCTGCATCATCCTGTCATTCCCAGGAATATCCGCAGCTCCTTGACAGATGACAGTCGTGGAGTCTGGCAAATAGCTTCTTTTCTAGCATTTCCAAATTCTCTCTGTCCTCCTGTTATTTCATAACCTAGGTAGGAAACTCGGGTTTGGATTAGTTGGGCCTTGTTTGGATACCAAATAACCATTCAGTCCCACAAAATTTAATAATTCCATTGTCTACTGGATACATTCTTCCTCTGTTTCTGTAGCAATTAACAGTTCATCCACATATTGTAACAGAGTCCCCATCTGAGTAGGTGGCTTCCATGATTCTAGTTCTCATGGTAGCTAATTTCCAAATTAGCTTTTTTAGCAAAATTTAGCAAAATTGTTTTTAAACCCTTTAGGTAATACTGTCCAAGTTAATTGAATTTCCCTTCCTGTGTCAGGAGTTTCCCATTCAAAAGCAAATAAATTTTGTCTTTCCTTGGCTAACGGTGAGCAAAAGAAGGCGTCCGTTAAATCCAGGATGGCAAACAATTTTTGATTATTGTTCAATTTAGTCAATAAATCATATGAATTAGCTACAACTGGACGAATATTCTCTGCAATTTTTTTGATTGCCCTGAGATCTTGAACCAATCTGCAACTTTTCCCATAATATTTCTTTACTGTCCAGATAGGAGTATTATATTCCAATTCACACTCATTTAATAATCTATATTTTCAAATTTATCAATTTTTTATTCCCTTTCATATTCTAATTTTAAGGGATATTGTTTTATTCTAATTGGGCAAGCCCCCCCCCCCCCTTTTTTTTATTTCCACTTTAACAGGCAAAGCATTATTTGCCTTACCTGGAACTTCAGATGCCCATACTCCCAGATATACCTGATTAAGGTTTTCTTCTATTTCAGGGAGGTTCTCCTTTTTGCTTTTCTGTTGAATTAAAGATTTATGCATTCCTATTTGTTTTCCCAAGTTGTACTTTAAAGGTTTCAGAAACAATGCCTCTTTTTTTTTTCTCTTTTTCTTGGTGGCCAGTAGCTCCCACATCTGTAACAAATTCTTCTCTCTCTGATTTAACACCAAATAAGTTGCTCCTGTATCCACTAAAATTCCATTTTATTTCCTCTAGTCCCTAGTTTTAATCTAACTAGTGGATCTGCTAGGGTAGATTCCCCAGGTCCCTGTCAGTTTAGTTCCAATTCAGTCACCGGAGCCACTCCATGGCACTGCTCCCCCCAGGGCAGTCTCACTTCCAGCGTCCAAACTCCCCATAGCACGCACACCAATCTGGTCCCACAGAAGAAGAGCCCACTCCCCCACTTCCGTCCAACATCCCTCCTGCCATGCTCAAACACAGGAGCTGCTCGAGCTCCCCTCCTTTCCCCCTTGGTTTTCCTTTTTTTTTTTTCCTCACAGTTGCTCACCCTTTTCTGCAGGGGCTGCAGATACCTGCCTCTGCAACAGCACTTCTGTTATAACCCTTTCTTAACTCTGAATGTGAATGTGCAACTTATTGCCAGTGACAGCATTCTCTTCCTCCTTATCAATACCAGATAGAACAGATTAAGAGGTTGCTCGTCTGTCACTCCGTGTGATTTCTTAAAGTGAAAAACATATCTGCATACATTACTTCATCCCATTTTCCTTGCCACCTCAAAACAACATTAATTGTAACAATGTGTTATAGTTCAGAGTTCCATTTTTAGGCCATTTTTCCTGATCTTCCAAAGTATACAAAGGCCACCATTGGTTACAATATTTTACCAATGTTTTCTTGTTTACCAAGCCCCCAAGAGAACCTCCAAGTTCTTTCCAGTGTGCCAAAATTCACCCAAAAGGATTCTTTTTCAAGATCTCTTCACTCTGCTGATTTTCCATTATCAATCTCACATTCACGCACAGACACAAACACACAAACGGGATCCCACAGACACACTCCACACAGTCACAACACTTGAGACAAAGACAGGGATGAAAATTCAACCAACCAAACAACAGTTAATAACACAGTTATAACATCCTGTCACCAGTACCAAAATCACAAGACCAAAATCATTACTGTAACAAGTCACAAAATAAGACAAATACCAGTAGAATCAAAAGCAATTCTTCCTAACCCCTATGTCTCAGACCATATTGTAACATTAATAGGGGGGGTTCCTTGAACCCTTTATAGTTGACCAGCCTGTCAGTGCGCCAAGAAGGATGAGACCCTTGTGTCTGACCAGCCTGTCTGCGTCCCACTGTGGGAACGATACTGGAGAGCCCACTGTATTGGAGGGTGATTTGACTAACCTCTTCAGGGACCCACACTGACAGCATCACTGAATCAAATCCCTTATGGGCTGTTGATAGCACACTGGACCCAAAACCATTTCCCCAAGACACCCCCTGTGCTTTGTAGGACCCAAACCACAGGATGCCCCATGCTTAGTTATAACAGTCTGTCACTGATATCAAAATCACAAGACCAAAATCCTTAATGTAACAAGCCACAAAATAAATCAAATACCAACAAGATCCAAACCCATTTCCACAAGACACCCCCTGTGTCTTGCAGGACCCAAACCACAGGAAGCCCCCTGCTTCTTATGGGTATATACCAGTAAAATCCAAAACTTTTTCTACAGGACGCCCACTGCATCTTGCAGGACCCAAACCACAAGAAGCCCCCTGCTTCTGGTGGGTGTATACGAAATGGACACTAGCAGCCGGGTATACGCCTTTACCTACGAGATTTCCTATCTCGATTTATGGAAGGCTTCCAAATCTTGCGTATACTTACCAAACCAACCCAATTACCAATTTAGTCTTTATGCAAGATGCCCCCTGCACTTTACAGACTATAAAATAATACCTTTTATGAGATGGTCCTTGTCTGCTCCCACAGTGATCTGAATGAGTTGAGGGGTCCCTCCGGGAAAAATTCCCGAGGGCCCTAGGGAGCCCTGTCCTCAGCGGGTCCTACAGCCGAGCAGAGAGGGTCCCATCTGGGTCGCCAAATTGATTCGGAGAAAACTCCAGGAACAAACTTGCCAACAAAATTTTCAAGCTGACAACCAGGTATTCTTTATTGCGGCACCAGGAGACACAGGGGATAGCTCCACCTAGCGTGGGTCCCCCAGTTGCCACACAAGGCATCCTTTTATAGTCCCTGGGCATACATACATATTCATGAGGCTACGTATGGATTACATCATTTTCCAGAAAGTTCCCTGCAGGTGTACAGAATTTTGGTGGTGGTCTCTGTAGGTCGTTTACTTCTTCCAACAATCTTCATCACTTCTGGCAGCCTTTGAAGCACGCGCAGTAGATGCTTATACCAGTTTAATTGGTTCATTAGCACCAGAGACATAATAATCCTCCTATCCTCCTACTTATCAGTTAGTTTAACTGTAGCCCATCCTGGACACCTGCGGTTCCCAAATACTCCTTATCCCTAGGTCCTGTTCTTCTAGACTGTTTTTTCTTAAAGCTATGTCAACTATAACAATTTATCTTGTGAGAATTCTCAGTATGTTCTCTAGCTGCACTCTCTTTATATATTTTTTCTCTATGTATCATGCACCTCAGTAATTTTCCATTGCTACTGTTACAAAGCCATCAAACTTAACATTACTTAAAACTAATTCTAAAGATTTCTATATTCCATTTTGTGCCCCCCCCCCCCCTTGTCTCACTTCCAGTGTCCAAACACGCACAAAAACTCCCCACAGCACACACACAACGATCCGGTCCCATAGGAGAAGAACCCACTCCCCCTCTGCTCAACATCCCTCCACCTCTGCCTCCCAAGCACTCATTCCACACTCAAACACAGGAACTGCTCAAGCTCCCCTCATTTCCCCTATGTTTTCCTTAACTTTAAGCATCTTTCCCCAGTATCACAATCTGAACAACATCTCTCCAGCTTAACTTTCAGTTTTTTTCCTGTCCTTTTCCAAAGCCAAGGTTAAGGGATCTGGCAGCACTATATTAATTTTGCATTCCGTCTGCCACTTGGGGCGGCTTCTTAAAGTGAAAAAAATATCTGCATACATTACTTCATCCCATTTTCCTTGCCCCCTCAAAAACAACATCAATTGTAACAATGTATCATAGTTCAAAGTTCCATTTTTAGGCCATTTTTACTGATCTTCCAGAGTGTACAAAGGCCACCATTGGTTACAATATTTATCAATGTTTTCTCATTTAACGAACCCCCAGGAAACCCTCCCAGTTCATTCCAATGTGCCAAAATGCACTCTAAAGGACTCTTTTTCAAGATCTCTCCACTCTGCTGATTTCCCATTATCAGTCTCGCATTCACACACACACACACACACACACACACACACACACACACACACGGGATCCCATCAACACACTCCACACAGTTACAGCACTCGAGACAAAGACTAACATTGTATCAAACTAGCAGTTAACGGTTATAAAAGTCTGTCACCAATACCAAAATCACAAGACCAAAATCTTACAACACTTGAAACAGAGAAAACAATGAATAACGCATTTATAACAGTCTGTCACCAATACCAAAATCACAAGACCAAAATCATAACTATAACAAGCCACAACAAAAGTCAAATAACAGAAAAATCTAAAACCTTTTGTACAAGATGCATATATACTGTGAGGTATATAGGAATGATTCGTGTCAGCAACTTAGGAGTTCTTATCATCATTGTACTCTGGGTGGAATCGACAGTCCTTGAAATCATTGTATCATGTGTAGAATATATAAGAATGATCAGATTATGATAGATGTTCCTGTCAATACAATGATGAAAGAGAAGAAGAAACAAAGAAATAATCCTTCCTAATCAAACACTTTGTTACTTTAAGGGGTACTTTGTTTAACTGCTTGAATGCCTTAAGGAGGTTAGGTAATCAAGAGATACATCCTGTTACAGGATGAGGTGAAACTTGTGTATTGAATAAGTATCTATATAAGAAATGGAATTTAGGAGGCTAAGATGGTGGTTAAGCTTGTGACAGACATCCCCTGTGTGAGGTATACAGGAATGATTCCTGTCAGCAATTTAGGAGTCTGTCATCATTGTACTCTGGGTGGAATCGACAATCATGTGTAGAATGTATACCAATGATCAGATTAAGATAGATGTTCCTGTCAGTACAATGATGAAAGAGAAGAAGGAACAAAGGAATAATCCTTCCTAATCAAAGGCTTTGTTACTTTAAGGGGTACTTTGTTTAACTACTTGAATGTCTGAAATGCTTTGCTAATTACAGGGGGTGCTTTGTTTAACTGTTTGAATGGCTTAAGGGGGTTAGGTAATCAAGAGATACCTTCTGTTACAGGATGAGGTGAAACTTGTGTATTGAATAAGTAACTATATAAGAAATGGAATTGAGGGGGCTAAGATGGTGGTTAAGCTTGTGTACACATCCCCTGTTAATGTATTGCCAAGGAGCTCCATGACTTTTTAAGAAGTTTCTTCACCCGAAGATAATGATGCAGAGAGTTGTACAGGGGGGTTGTACAGGGGGGTTAGAGGAATTCCCTTGCTTAAGCAAAGGTATTGTCTGTACCTATCATGCCTACTAAGCAGAACAAAGGCACTAAGTGTTGATAAGGAAAAGCAGACACTTGGTTCTATTGACAAGGAAAAGCAGACACCTGATTCTACCGATAAGCACCTATTGATAGGGAAAAGCAGACCCCTGAATCTGTTAAGGGGGAGAAGCAGATGGTTTACGGCTCGGACCAAAACCTAAGGCCATACGTGAAGACTAAAAGGTGAAAAGTTCAAGAAGAGGAAGACTCATTTACTTCATCTTGAAGACCCCTACCCACAGGAGGAAGACTCATTTACTTCATCTTGCGACCCCTGCCCATGACCAGAGTGGGCACTGTGCAGGTGCAAAGGACCTTCTAGCTCACTGTAATATGAAGCCTCCGCTGCGGAGAAACGGTATGCTTGAAATTTAGGTGTAATTGTCCTAGGATGGTAGAGGCCTGTAAGGCGTACGCATGGCCGGGGCTGCTGGTAAGGCGTTCAGAGACGCTGGCGCACAGCGTAGTTCCCCTTGGTAGGTAGGGCTTGCAAGCAGGGAGCTCGTCGACCGATAGAGCGGCCGCTAGCGACCCTGAGGGTGCATCGGGTGAGTCTGGGTTTTCGCTTCATCCCAAGTTTTGGGAAGCAGGACAGACCTTCTACCTTAAGAAGAAGGAGAAGGGTAAGCGGAACCATAGTGTGGGTGTTATAAATTGAGACCACAACAGATCATAATCCAATTAAAATTTTATTAATTATAGCAAGTAGAATATGAGCAAAAACAGCGCTGGACGACAGGGGAGTCTGCGCTCCGCCAACTGCCGTACTGAGCAGTTCAAACAGCCCCTTTTCATAGATCTTTACTTCCGTGTCCATGAAGTAGTGGAGGTACTCTGCGCATGCTTCACATAGTTGACCTTTTACTCATATGTCCTTATATGGAGTTGTTTATCTTACTTCTGCCAGTTCCTGGAACATCTTGCAGTTATCTTTAGTTTGCACAATCAGTGTCTGGTTTAGTTGTGTAAGCGATTGCGGTTATCTTATCTTGCGTAAGCTGTGTCTGGTGGCTGTTTGCATAAGCGATTTCATATCTTTTGTTGCCTAACCTTTACATTGGGCTTAACATAAATCTTAATAAACAATACCCTAGTCTATAGTTTATCACAATCCCCCCTTTTTCTTTTTATCCTATTATTGTTTATTAGACGCTGCTTTCATTCTCGGCACTGTAAGCAAACCTTTTTCCACAATCCCAACATTTACCATAACACTCACAAGGCAATACCTCACAATTACAATAGGCATAGCTTTCACGTGGCATAACACATTCACAATAATCTTCATCCTCATTAATAGATACACTCTTATATTTTGCCCCAGACCTCGTAGTTAAAATAAGCAGTTTAGCTATGACAAACCGTTCTCTAATAAAGTGTAAAATATAGCGCAATATACAAGGCCCAAATATAAGTCCCAGAATCAACATAATAAGCGGTCCTGCTAAAGCAGACAACAAAGTGGTTAGCCAAGGTGAAACATTAAACAAGTTTTCATACCATGACCTGCCCGCCTCACGATCTTTCTTACGTTGATCTAACCTTTTCCGGAGTTGTAATATTTTGAATGGCATGTGTTTCCTGTAAGTTATGTATCTTCCATACCATAGGTTCATGAGGGTTTCCATTTGCTTGGGTTATTATCAATAACAAAACTAACGGTATACCAGGAAAAAGGGTGTCTGTTAATTTTGCCAATTTAAGTATATTTTTACCAGTCCTGGGGAAGTTTGGCCATTGCTGCTTTTGCGTCCCATTGTTCTGGTTCTTTTCTCCACAATTTGTTCCTCCTCTGCCTCGCCCGTCGACTCGGTTGCTTCGAGCCACGGGGTGTACCATCTTCTCGGCAGCAAGGGAATTCTTCAGGAGAACAGTTGTTTCGGGCTTTCTGCCTGTTTACATAGGCTTCCCACTTTGCAGCTTTAACTAATGGGGCAAAGCAAGACACGGTTAGTACTTCCCTTCTACACTTTATAACCAAAATTTCAGCTACACAGGGGACTGGTTCGTTGGAGTGGTAACAATAATATTGAGGGTTTATTCCTTTGGCAAAAATCTCCCACCACTCATGGGATTCCCGAATAATTTCTTGTTTAGACTCTAATTGTTTTAATTTCCACTCAGTGAGAGTTCTTTGGATTTTCCAACACTGTGTGCAAACTCCTATTGGAGGGTATCCATATTCACAGTGTGTCCACCATTTATCCTGGCATACCTTACACCTAAAACAAGCAAATGGATAACAATTGCAGTTCAAATTATTACACTTAATTCGTATATCTAGAGTACATATATTATTTACATCAGTATATCTTCTATATTCACTATTGTGTGGTTGCATAAGTTTAGCAATTTCCTTCAACACACTTTGTACGCTTCCATATATAATAGAAAAAAGAGAAATAATTATAGCAAATATAAACAGCAATACACACTTTATGCCAAAAGGTAATGCGGCAAAATAATCAAATAAAGTCTTTATCATTACGTTATCTTTTCAGGGTTATCTTGGTGTCACCTGGAGTACTGATTACTTTCCAGTGGGATCTCGTCACTGGGCCTTTAATGCGACTGGCATGAGTCCATCCACGCTCAGCAGTTCGGACAGCTGTTTCTGTTGTAAGCAAAACAAGATAAGGTCCCTCCCAATTGGGTTTTAGGGTTTCTTCCTTCCACACTTTAATCAATATCCAATCCTCAGGTTTAACATTGTGAATTTTTAAGTCCAACAGGGGTCGTTGCACAATCAGTCCATGTTCCCAAAGCTTGTTACGATGTTCTGCTAATTGTGAAACATATTCGTTAATCACACGGTCTCGAATTAAAACATTTGTTTGTGGACTTTCAATTCTATAAGACATTCCATACACCATTTCAAACGCTGATATTCCTACATCTGCTCGGGGTCTGGTTCTGAGAATTAATAGTGCCATGGGTAGGCACTTAATCCATGATAATTTGGTTTCTATCATTAATTTAGTCAAAATAGTTTTAATTTCTCCATTCATCCTTTCAACTTTTCCCGAACTTTGCGGATGCCATGGTGTATGGTATTGCCACTTAATACCCAAGCTTTCTGTTAGATCTCTAACAATTTTTGACACAAAGTGTGTTCCTCTGTCCGAGTCGATTACTTCAGGTACTCCATATCGAGATATAATGTGTTCAAGTAACAGTAAATCAAGAAAGAAAATGAGATATAAACAGATTTCAAGCATAAAATGTATACATAATTATTAGGGCAAAATACAAATGATTTTATTATGATTCATATTTTTAATTTTCTGTAACAAAAATATTTGGAATAATACCTTTCTAGTGAAATGTTTTAAAATAATCCCAGATTAAGTATTTTTCAGTAAATATTACTGATCAGGAATATGTGTGACAATATTCAAGATCTGACTAATTCTCTTTTACTGACACTAAATCACTATATCTCATAGCAGTGATACTACTAAGTGTCAGACTTAGAAATTTACTGCCTTAAAAGGGCTGTATCTGGCAGTGGAGTCAGATGGAAAGGCCAACTGCAAACTCCTGCTTTCACAAACCCAATGAAAAAGCTGCTGTTCATATTTCTTGAGATAAAATCAAATATTAAACACTTGTACATGCAAACACAGGCACTTCAGCATAACAAAATTTCTTACAAAATGCTTACCTTCAAAAACCATTAAAAGCAATCAAAGATTTCCCTCCAATTATTAGAGTAGAAAGACTTGACCATTCCCAGAGTAAAAAAAAAATAAATAATCTTATTATCACAGACTACAGTCTTTCAAGATAAAAAATGTGAATAAAACTTTAATTAATTATTTTTTTTTAAAAATACAAATTATCAACTTTGTATTAAATTATCAAAAAGCAAAAGTAAGGTTATTAATTTTCAAACCATATCTGAATGAGTAAAATTGGAGATGAGGAAGTATCTTCGCCAGTTTGGAATCCAGCATCCATACAACACACAAGCCATACTAAAAGCAATTATTACATTTTACTTTTTTAAGAGTAGATATCAGTTGGAATAAAAATGCTAGATTACCCAGATAAAAATTTAATCATAAAAAAATGAAATTATTTATCTTCATCAAAACATTTAATTTAGAAAAACTATTTCCTATTCATAGGCCAAATTATTTATATACAATATAGTGTATATATTACATAATTAAGTTCCAGGTTTTTTTTTTTTTGTTTGTTTTTTTTTTTTGTTTTTGTTTTTTTTTTTCATAGGCTTCAACAGAATGCTTAAATATTCTGGATTTACCCCAGAGTACAAGGGCTTTCCTCAGTCGTTCCAGCCACTCAGTAGGGCTTTCATCTTTCTTTTGAATTCCATTAAATGCTTTATTGATATTCTGGCCACGGGGTACTGCTTCTCTAATTCCCTGAATTACTATAGTTCTCAGGTCCTGCATATGAGTTCTATGCACCGGATCCTGATTATCCCAATTAGGTCTTTGGAGTGGCCATTTAATATCTGCTTGAGGTCCCTGGTCATGTTGAGCATCCCACAGTCTCATTCCTGCTCATCTAATCATATCTCTTTCCTCGGTAGTAAATAATTGACCAAGGATAGATTGCATCTCATCCCAAGTATAAAGGTTTGGTCCCAAAAATTGATCTAATCTTTCTGCTACTCCAAGTGGGTCCTCTATTAAGTTTCCCATCTTGGTTCTTTTAAAATCTCGTAGGTCAGCCGAGTTTAAGGGTACGGAAATATATCCGATCACAGGTTGAGGTCCCCCCATGGGTATTTCCCTTAGGGGGTACATCTGAGCTGCCCCTTTTTGACTTCTAGTTACGCGTCTAGGAGGAGGGGGAGACCCTTGTTCCGATCCTGGTGGGGGAGTGGGCGCTCTGGGGACCTCTGGAGGGGTTGCAGGAACAGGAGGAGGAATGTAAGGAGAGGGGGTTAGAAGGGTTTCGTCTAACTCTTCCTTCTTTTTCTTTTGTTTAGTTTTTTATTTCATTCAGCGGATAAAGTCTAGCTCCCGGTCTTTCTAGCCACACTTCCGCATATTGACTCTCCTCCGGGTTAAGGAGTTTTTTTTATTATTAACCCAGAGGTTTAATTGCTGTCTTACCCAATCTTCTTCTGACCCATAGACTGGCCAAAAGACATTTTTAGAAATCTTCTTCCCTCCCCATATCTTAGTACAATATTCTATCATTTTCTGCTCATCTTTCCCTAGGGTTCCAGGGAAAATATCTCCAATTGTCTAAGATATATGCCAGAGGGGTATTCTTAGAAATCTTCTTCCCCCCCCATATCTTAGTACAATATTCTCCAATTGTCTAAGATATATGCCAGAGGGGTATTCTTAGGTACAGTGGGTACCCTTCCCATGGGAGTCGAAGGCTTGCTGCCCTTCGTCCCCATCTTCTGGAATATCTACAAACATCCACTCACTTGCTCCCCTTGTTCCTGGCCCAGTCCCTCGCGGGAGATGGGAAACGCAGTACTTAAGGGTCCACACTCGCTTGGTTCAGTATATCGAACCTCTCACTCGTTATATTCCAGGAAACCCAATCCCGCCTGAACGGCAAACCCGCGAACAACTTCGCAATATACTTACGCGTCCTGCGTCTTCGTCCAGACTCCCGTGCACAGAATTTTTATGGGATTTTACCGGTTTTTCCTTTGCTCATTATTCTAGAATTTAGGTTCGTCGGTAAGGTTGGGGTAAGCTGTTGGTCACGGGGCAGCGAAATGTCGCGGGGCGCCTCCCCGGAGGACCAAAGCCCACCGTTCCTAATCCGAGTCACGGCACCAGAAATTGTTATAAATTGAGACCACAACGGATCATAATCCAATTAAAATTTTATTAATTATAGCAAGTAGAATATGAGCAAAAACAGCGCTGGACGACAGGGGAGTCTGCGCTCCGCCAACTGCCGTGAAGAGCAGTTCAAACAGCCCCTTTTTATACATCTTTACTTCCGTGTTCATGAAGTAGTGGAGGTACTCTGCGCATGCTTCACATAGTTGACCTTTTACTCATATGTCCTTATATGGAGTTGTTATCTTACTTTCTTCCATTTCCTGGAGCATCTTGCAGTTATCTTCAGTTTGCACAATCGGTATCTGGTTTAGTTGTGTAAGCGATTGCGGTTATCTTATCTTGCGTAAGCTGTGTCTGGTGGCTGTTTGCATAAGCGATTTCATATCTTTTGTTGCCTAAGCTTTACATTGGGCTTAACATAAATCTTAATAAACAATACCCTAGTCTATAGTTTATCACAGTGGGTGTGTGGGATCCCATGTGTGTGTTTGTGTTTCTGTGTGACTGAGACGTAGCATAGCTACGAAGCAAGTGCGGAGTCCTGATCTGCGGTTCCGTGTTCTCCGTGAGGAGAGCGGCTGGAGACAGATGAAGCATCTTTGTTTTGTGTTGTGTCTAAGTGCTTTGTGTGTATATGTCTGTCGTTAGTGTTAAAGATTACAGTGCTTAAGCGGTGGGGGAGGAGTAGACAAAAGTAAACTGTTGCTATTGAGGGGGTGGGGGTGTTAAGAAGAGTTCCTTCTGCGCCCCAGTGGCTTTATAACAGAAGTATAACCTCTAATGTCTGTAGTCTTACTCTTGATACCTGGACTTTACACTCAGTACAGAGGCTTGTAGCCTCACATATGGGTGCATAATAACTTTTGAACAGTGGAACCTGCCGTGGATACTAGGACAGTGTAAATTTTGATAGAACTGAAACTATGATCTAACAACAGGGGAGTTGATCTGCAGAAACCAGAGATATTATTTTACTGAACCCCCTGAGAATATCATAAAATTTGTGTGTAGGTGCTCTCATATTTTTAAAGTGCATTTTCAGAGCACTGGGAAAGAGAAGCTATAGAGATTTGTAAAAGATTGTTTGAAATGGGAGTCAGTCAAAACAAGGGGATTCTGAAGAAAAGCCCATTGGGTTACATTTTGGCACATTGGAAAGAACTGGGAGGGTCTTCTGGGGGCTCGGTAAACAAGAAAACATTGATAAAATATTGCAGCCAATGGTGGCCTTTATATACTTTGGAAGATCAGGAGAAATGGCCTAAAAGTGGAACTCTGAATTATAATACGTTGTTACAATGAATGTTGGTTTTGAGGTGGCCAGGAAAATGGGATTAGGTACTATATACAGATATGTTTTTCACTTTAAGAAACCAAGTGGAAAGGAGGGGAGCTCGCTCAGCTCCTGTGGTTGAGCACGGGATGAGTGCTGGGGCAGGCAAACAAGTGGGAACAGACATGCTGACAGACGGGACTGAGGGGTTGTCGAATAAATGTGGACAGAAGTGCTTTGAAACTGATGGAGGAAGTATGTCGAGCAAAGGTGGGGGAAGTGGGTTCTTCTCCTATGGGACCTGATCGGTGTGTGTGTGCTGTGGGGAGTTTTGAACGTTGGAAGTGAGACTGCCCTGCAGGGGAGGGAGTGCCATGGGGTGGCTCCGGTGGCTGAATTGGAGCTAGACTGACAAGGGACATGTGGAAACTACCCTAACAGATCCACTGGTTACATTAAAACTATGGACTAGAGGAAATAAAGCGGAATTTTAGTGGATACAGGAGCAACTTATTCGGTGTTACATCAGAGGGAAAATAATTAGATGTGGGAGCTACTGGCCACAAAGGAAAAAAAAAAAAAAGACAACAAAAAACCGAAAATAAAAAAAAAAAAAACAAAACCCCAACAAAACCGCAAGCCTTAAAGTACAAATTGGGATAACAAATAGGAAAGCATAAAATTTTTATGCATGCTAAATTCTCTGAAATCTTCATTAGGGCAATAAGCAACATTTAAAGAAGGCAAAATGGAATTAAGAGTTAAAATCAATTAATTGCAGTTTTGAGTTTATGTTTAATTCAACAGAAAAAGCAGACAGCAGGACCTCCCTGAAATAGAAGAAATCCTTAATCCAGGTATATCTGGGAGTACAGGCATCTGAAGTTCCAGGTAAGGCGAAAAATGCTTTGCCTGTTAAAGTAGAAATAAAAAGGGGGACCTGCCCAATTAGACTAAAACAATATCCCGTAAAATTGCAGGAAAGGGAATTAAAAGAAAAAAATTAAAAAAATCATTTATTTTAATTGAATGTGAATTGGAATATAATACTCCTATCTTGCCAGTAATGAAATAAAGTTGCAGATTGGTTCAAGATCTCAGGAATCAACACATTTATAGAGGATATTCATCCAGTAATAGCTAATCCGTATACCTTATTGACTAAATTGAATCAGAAATGATTTGCCATCTTGCTTACCATTGGCCAAAGAAAACCAGAATTTATTTGCTTTTGAATGGGAAAATCCTGATACAGTAAGGAAAACCCAATTAACTTGGACAGTATTATCTCTAGGGTATTAAAACAGTCGAATGATTTTTCAAAATAATTTAGCACTGGAACTAGAATCACGGAAACCACCCACTCGGATGGGGACTCTGTTGCAATATGTGGATGACCTATCAATTGCTACTGAAACAAAGGAAGAACGTACCCAATGAATGGTGGGATTATTGAATTTTCTGGGACTGAATGGTTATTGGGTAACCAGACAAAAGACCCAACTAATCCAAACCCAAGTTTCCTACCTAGGATATAAAATAACCGGAGGACAGAGAAAAATTGGAACTGCTAGAAAAGAAGCCATTTGTCAAACTCCACGACTGTCGACCGTCAAGGAGCTCCATATGTTTCTGGGAGTGACTGAATGATGCAGACTTTAGATGCTTGATTATGGTGTTCTGGTAAGACCCCTATATGAACTGTTAAAAGAAGCCCCCCTCTCTTTGGAATGAACTGATTCATTAGAGGAGGGCTTTAGAAATTAAAAACCAGAGCTAATGAGAACTGCAGCTCTGACTTCTGGATATGACTAAATCCTTTTGGCTATATTCTTATGAAGAACAGGGAATAGCTTTCGTGGTCCTTACTCAGAAACTAGGACCCTATAAGAGGGCAGTGGTGTATTTTTCAAAATAGCTGAATGAAGCGAGCAAAGAATGGCCTGGATGCCTAAGGGCTGTGACAGCAGTTGTCATGAATATTGCAGAGGCTCGCAAATTCACCTTGGGACAAAGGGTTACTGTGCTAGTGTCCCATGTGGTATCAGCATTCCTGGAACAGAAAGAAGCCCACTGGTTATCTCCTTCAAGTTTTTTAAAATACCAGGCCACCCTTGTGCAACATCATGATACAGAAATTGTGGTCAGTGTTGTCAATCCAGAATCCTTTTGCAGAACAACCAACAGAACTATTCACACCCGACTGAACTGTATATTCAAGGCAACCAGATTTGAAAGAAACCTCTGGAACGTGCCCTGCAATTGGCAAAAGACAAAAGGATAAATATTTGGACTGATTCTAAATATGCATTTGGTGTGGTCCATGCACAGCGTGCCATCTGGAAAGAATGAGGATGTTTGAACACACAGGAGAAACAGATTAAACATGCTACAGAAATTCTATGACTACTAAGAGCTGTTCAGCTACCTGAGGAAGTAGCTATTATGTATTGTTGAGGGCATCAACAAGGTGAATCTGATCAGGAAATTGGAAATAATTTGGCCAATTTTGAAGCCAAATGAGCAGCTGAACAATCTAAACTCATTCCCTTAATCCCTGATGGCAAACTAACAATTGAGAAATCTAAACCTAGATATTCAGAGGAGGATAGAAAATTGATTGGAGCTCTCAAAGGAGAGGAAAACAAAGAAGATTAGGTTTAGATACCTGATGGGCGAATTATAATCCCCTATAGCCAACTCTGGAAGCTAGTTCAGGAAGATAAATACTTAGACGAACAAATTGAAGGAAGGAATCTGTATAACATGGTTCAATTAGTGACAATGTCAGCTCTGCTTCAAGAATAACCCTAAAATTGAAAGTAGAAATCAAATTGGTACAACTGGGGAGGAAGTTGTCTGGGACAGCACTGACAAATAATTTTTTCTGAATTATTGAGACCAATATTTGTTGGTGTTAACAAATACTTTTTCAGGATGGCCAGAAGCATTCCCTTGTAGAATAAATAATGCAAGACAAGTAATTGGAACATTGTTAAACAGTGTAATACCTTGTTCTGGAGTACCAGAGGTAATTTCTTCTGACAGAGGCTCAAACTTTAGTACAAGAAATTAGCAAAAATTAGAAATTCATTGGCAACTACATGTTCCATACAGGCCAGTGGGCAAGTTAAAAAGATAATAAAACCACAGATTAGTAAAATATGTCAAGATACTGATACCAAGCCTTACCACTGGCTCTATTAAGAATTTGAACTAAACCTCAGTCGAAAGAAGAGGCTATCCCATGTAAAATTTAAATGGAAGACAATATCAGTCCCAGTTTAAAGGAGAAAGTCTTCTGGAAGTGGGAGAAGGTTATCTCCTAGAGTTTCTGATCAATCTGGGAAAAGCAATTAGAAGAAATAAGAAAATACTGACTGTGATGAGTGAATTCCTGTTTGTTAATCAAATCTTGTTTGCTTAAAAGTTAATTGTTTAAGAGTTACTTGCTTGCTTAAAGGTTTCTGGAAAATTTTGACACTTTGCCATTTGGCATATAGACTGCAAGGATCTGTTAAAGTAAACTAGGTAGGGAAAAGAAGATAAAGAGCCTTCCTCCCCACACCCACTGAACCCACGGGGAGGCTGAATGAGGTGTCCTTCTTGTTCTTATCTTCTCATGTGGGGCTTGTTGCTCAAGGCTGTATTCTATCTCTTGGTGGTTGTGGGGATGAAGATAAGCTATCTTCCTCCTGACTTTTGGCCTAGTTTCGACATGTCTACTTGACACATCCCGGCCCTTAGTAGTGTGGTTCCCATCTCCGACGAGGGACTGGGCCACGAACAGGGAGCGAAAGACTGTGTGTGTGTGAGAAGGCACTCTGGAAGATGGGACAGAAGAAAAGCAAGCCTTCTGATTCCATGGGGGGGAGGGGGTCGGAGCTTGAGGCTAAGCTACCCCAGATACCACTGTGATGCAGAGGGTTGACCAATGTACAGGGGGGTTGTACAGGGGGGTTAGAGGAATTTGCTTGCATTAGAGGAATTTACTTGCCTAGACAAGGTATTGTCTGTTGTAAGTGCTTACTAAGCAGAACAAAGACACCAAGTCCTATTGATAAGCAAAAGCAGACACCTGGTCCTATTGATAAGCAGACGCCGGATACGGGAAGAAGCAGATGGTTTATGGCTGGGGCACCGACCAAACCCTAAAACCATATGTGTGAAGACTAAAAGGTGACAAGTTCAAGAAGAGGAACACTCATTTACTTCATCTTGAAGACCCCTACCCACAAGAGGAAGACTCATTTACTTCATCTTGAGACCCCTGCCCATGACCAGAGGGGGCACTGCGCAGGCGCAGAGGACTTTCTAGGTCATTATAATACGAAGCGGGGATAGAATATGAATATGTATAGGCGTATTGTGCAACCTTGTAACTTTAGAGGATAAATGTAGAGGGAAACAACACTGAGGCACGCATGCCTTTTGGAGGACCAATCCCCCGTGCGTCTTCAGCTGAATAAAGCATACCTACTTTACAACTTTAACGAAGTTGTGGAGTCTATTCCGCTATCAATTTGGCGAGCCAGGCAGGAGATCTCTGTCGACTGCAGGACCGGCTGGGAGACGGATATCCTGGGTGCCCCAGGCCGCTTGCCTGGAGGAGCTCCGCTTCTTGTCCGCTCACTGCGGGGACAGACAAAAACCTGTGCCGGCTGCGGAAAAACGGTATGCTTGAAATTTATTTTAGTAATTTTGGGGGTCTATAAGTCGCACGCTTGACCCGGGGCTGCTGGTAAGGCACGCAGAGACGTCTGGCGCACAGCGTAGTTCCCCTTGGTAGGTAGGGCTTGCGAACGGACTCGCCGACCGACAGAGCGGCCGCTAGCGACCCTGGTGGTGGGTCGGGTGAGTTCAGAAACTCCCCAGCAGGGGCTGCCGTAAACTAAGCGAGTTCCAGGTTTTGGCTGCATCTCAGATTTCGGGAGCCAAGAGGAGGGTAAGCGACACCGCTGTGTGAATGTATGGGATGCCGTGTGTACCCTTGTATGACTGAGACGTGGCATAGCTACGAAGCGAGTGCAGAGTCCTAATCCGCGGTTCCGTATTCTCCGCGAGGAGAGCGGCCGGAGACGGACGAAGTGTTTATGTTTCCTGTCTTTTGTCTTGTGTGTCTTGTTTGTAACTAAAGGTAGTTTAAAATTAGGGGAGGGAGCAACTGCCCCTCCTATGTTGGCTAGCTTCACGCCAGACACCAAGAAAAGATTCTATGTGTGCCTTGTGGGAGTGAAGTGTACGGTGGTATTGTGGGAGTGTAACTGTATGTGATGGTGGCATTCCGCGTGGGTACCTTGTGGGAGTTGAGTGGATGTGACGGTGGTATTGTGGCTGTGTGCCTTGTGGGAGTTAAGTGGACGTAACGGTGGTATTGTGGCTGTGTGCCTTGTGGAAGTTGTCCTGTGTGTGGCCTTGTGGGAGCTAAATGGACTTGACGGTGGCATTGTGGACCTTGTGGGAGCTAAGTGGACGTGACGGTGGCATTGTGGACGTTGTGGGAGCAAAGTGGACGTGACGGTGGCATTGTGGACGTTGTGGGAGTTAAGTGGACGTGACAGTGGCATTGTGGCTGTGTGCCTTGTGCGAGCGTGGCTGCATTTCACGTGGATATTGTGGCTGTGTGACTGTAACAGTATGTGGTGACAACGTGTTTACTGCAAAGTTTGTTTTTTTGTTATTTTAGTCACACAAAATTCCGGTGGGCTAGATATTGTTCTGGATAATCAGAAATTTCTGGCTGGCCATTTCTTGGAACTAAGATAAGTGGATTGATCTGTGGTGGAGCCACAGAGTCCTGAGGAGTTCTCGGGAAGTGAGAAAAACCTGAGAACGTGTTTGTAAAAGTATCAAAGAAGTTTGAGGATACGTGATTACAAAGGAGAAAGTAAAATGGGAATAAACCAAAGTAAAGAAATATTAAGAAAGAGCCCCTTAGGGTGTATTTTGGTAAATTGGAAAGAAATTACAGGGCCCGAGGGCTCAGAAAATAAGAAAACCCTGATTAAGTACTGTAACCAATGGTGGCCTCTCTATAAATTAGAAGACGGGGTGAAGTGGCCACTTAATGGGACACTGGATTATAATGCTATGCTACAATTAATGTTATTTTTAAGAAGGGAAGGGAAGTGGGATGAAGTATCATATGCAGATATGTTCTTCACTCTCCGAAACCACCCGGAATGGCAAAGAGCCTGTGGGATAATACCACCCCAGGATCCCTTGGTATTAGCCCTTGAGAGGGGTAATAAAGAAAAAATTAAGCCTAAGCGATGCTGTTCATCGTGTGATATAGGTCAGAGATGTATTAAACAGGATAAAATTTACCAAGATGCAAACCAGGAATTAATAGATGTGTTTAAGCCCCCACCAAAGGCACAGGTGGACACGGACTCAGAAGACACCATTACTCCCCTGGGGAGTCCGGTCTCCTCACGAACCCAATGAAACCAGCAAAGACATGTCCTGCAAGCACCTCTTCGGGAAACAGTAGGACCTGAAGGAACTCCAGTGCTGATTAAAGTACCGTTCTCCACCTTGGATTTGGAAATATGGAGAAAGGTGGCAAAGGATTATCGTAACTATCCCGTAAGTGCTACAAAACATTTGCAGTTCTTTATAAAACAACATAATCCAGATTGGAGTGACATGCAGTTATTATTAGAAGCAATGACGGAAACAGAAAAACAATTGATACTAAAAACAGCAAGAGAACTAGCTGAAGACTATTACAAAGTAAAACAAGAAGATGTAAGGGAATTTTTTCCACTTCAGGATCCAAAATGGGATCCCAACCGTTTGGCAGAGTTAGAAAAATTACAAGCTTACCAAGAATGGATTGTAAAAGGAGTCGAGAGGGCAATACCAAAAACCATGAACTGGTCAGCACTATATGCGGTGAAACAAGGCCCTTCAGAATCACCATCGGAATTCTTAGATCGATTAAGAGATGCTATGCGCCGTAACACGCCATTAGACCCTGGATCAGAGATAGGAATACAGCAATTAGTATCTTTATTTTTAGGACAATCTACTGGAGACATTAGGAGGAAACTCCAAAGGTTACGACCAACAGAAAGTAGAAATTTAGAGATTTTGCTGGACGAAGCATGGCGAGTATTCAGTAACCGGGAGGAAGGTTATAAGCAAGAAATACGAAGATTGATGGCAGTAGTGGAAGAAGGGGGAAGAAGAGACAAAAGACAACGACCCCAACTGGGTAGAGATCAATGTGCATTGTGTAAAAAGTTTGGACATTGGAAGAACGAATGTCCGGAAAACAAAAAGAACCGCCGTCCAAACAGGGCTACTAAAGGAAGGGTGGTTGCACATGTGAAGGAAGAATGACGAGAACCAGAGGAATCTTCCCTAGCAGATCCACTGGTTATGATGAAGCTAGGGGACGAGGAGAAGGAGGTGGAATTTTTGGTTGATACGGGTGCAACATATTCTGTTTTAAACAAAGCCTTAATGCCCTTAGGGGATGATTATATTATGGTAAAAGGGGCAACTGGCCAAAGTGAGAAGGCGTATTTTTGTAAACCATTGAAATATCAATTGGGAAAGCAATGGGGCATTCATAAATTCTTATATATGCCTAATTCCCCAAAAGCTCTCCTAGGGAGAGACTTACTGGAACATTTGGGAGCAATTATTACTTTCAGAGGAGGCGAGATTACTTTAAAAGTAAATGGCCAACAATATATAGAGATGTTAAGTTTAGTTTTAATTGCCAATCATGTTGTGGAAGAAATCAGGGAA
Organism: Neopsephotus bourkii; assembly: GCF_033783945.1. NCBI lineage: Eukaryota > Metazoa > Chordata > Aves > Psittaciformes > Psittacidae > Neopsephotus > Neopsephotus bourkii. The sequence goes on along the minus strand of NW_026901076.1, from coordinate 112,628 downwards.
GATGTATTGGACCAAGTATTCCCAGGGGTATGGGCCACAAACATACCTGGGAGGGCCAAAAATGCACCCCCGATACAGATTAAGCTCAAGGAGGGAAAACAGCCAGTCAGGATTAAACAGTACCCTCTGAAAAAGAAAGATAAAGAAGGAATTTACTCAATAATTGAGAATTTCCTACAACTGGGACTGTTAAAGGAGTGCCAGTCAGATTTCAATACCCCTATTTTACCTGTTCAGAAACCTGACGGGTCATACCGAGTGGTACAGGACTTACGAGCTGTCAACAAAATAACTGAGGATCTTTACCCTGTAGTAGCAAATCCATACACTTTGCTAACATGCTTAACACCGGAGCTAACTTGGTTTACCGTTTTAGATTTAAAAGATGCCTTCTTTTGCCTCCCTCTCCACGAAGCCAGCCAGAAAATCTTTGCATTTGAATGGGAAAGCCCTAAGAGTGGGCGCAAAACCCAGCTCATGTGGACGGTGCTGCCTCAAGGATTTAAGAACAGCCCCACTCTGTTTGGAGAACAACTTTCAAAAGACTTAGAATCCTGGGAGGCTCCGCCGGGAGAAGGGAAGCTACTGCAGTACGTAGATGACATCTTAATTGCCACCCAGACAGAAGAAACGTGTGTGGCTTGGACAGTAAGCCTCTTAAATTTCCTGGGACTCCAGGGATATAGGGTGTCTAAGAAAAAGGCTCAGGTAGTGAAACAGAAAGTGATTTACCTGGGCTATGAGATTAGTGCTGGACAACGGACTTTAGGGCAAGATTGTAAGGAAGCAATATCTCAAACCCCGAAACCCTGAACAATAAAAGAATTGCGGACCTTCCTGGGTATGACAGGGTGGTGCAGGCTGTGGATTTACAACTATGGGCTGCTTGTAAAGCCCCTATATACACTCATTGCCAATGGAAATAGAAACCTCCAATGGACAAAGGAGGCCACGCAGGCCTTTGGCCAGTTGAAGAATGCTCTCATGTCAGCTCCAGCTCTAGGACTTCCAGACGTGAGCAAACCATTCTTTCTATTTTCTCATGAGAGGCAAGGGATTGCCCTGGGAATACTAGCACAAGACTTGGGTCCATACCGACGAGCAGTTGCTTATTTTTCTAAGCAGTTAGACGTAACGGCAAGAGGATGGCCTGGGTGCCTTAGAGCCGTCGCAGCAGTCGTGCTGAATATCCAAGAAGCACGCAAATTTACCTTGGGCCAGAGAATGACAGTGCTAGTGTCCCATACAGTGTCTGCAGTACTGGAAATGAAAGGCGGACACTGGCTTTCCCCTCAGAGGTTCCTGAGATACCAAGCTGTCATTGTGGAACAAGATGATATAGAGATAGTGGTAACTAACATTGTCAACCCAGCTTCTTTCCTTAGTGGAAATGAAGGAGAACCTGTACACCACGATTGACTGGACACCATTGAAGCCACATACTCCAGTCGCCCAGACCTGAAAGATACCCCTTTGGACAACACAGAAACCTGGTTTACTGATGGAAGCAGCTATATCACCAGTGGAAAGCGACATGCTGGGTATGCAGTCACCACCTGCAGAGAAGTAATAGAATCTGGACCCTTGCCAATAAACACTTCCGCGCAAAAGGCGGAACTGACCGCACTGACTAGAGCTCTGGAACTAGCAAAAGGGAAAAGGTTAAACATCTATACAGATTCAAGATATGCATTCAGAGTTGTACATGCACATGGTGCTATTTGGAAGGAGAGAGGACTGTTGAATTCACATGGGAAAAATATCAAACATGCACAAGGAATATTGAGACTATTGGAAGCAGTCCAACTACCTGAGAAGGTGGCAATTATGCACATCAAAGCACAGCAGAAGGTGAGCTCAGAATTAGAAGAAGGAAATGAGCTGGCAGACAGAGAGGCAAAAGAAGCAGCAAAGGGTGAGATAACAATTGAAGGAGTTTTAGTTCCAGATGGGAAAATTTCTCTGGAAGGTAAGCCAAACTATAATAAGGAAGATCAGAAATTGATTATAGATCAGGATGGAATATTTAATGAGGAAGGGTGGGCTAGTACACCACAGGGGAGGCTAATTGTTCCCTCATGCTTGTTATGGGCCCTTATAAAAAATGAACATCAGAAAACCCATTGGGGAGTGGATGCCTTACATAAATATTTAATAAACAAAATACTAGCTAGAAATTTATATGCTACCATCCAACAAGTATCTCAGCAATGTGATCTTTGCCTTCAAACAAATCCCAAAATTACTCCCAAGCTTAAATTAGGCTAAATTAGCAGAGGTAATGGACCAGGCCAACAATGGCAGATTGACTTCACAGAACTGCCAAGAAAAAGGGGGCATAGACATCTGTTGGTACTAACAGACACCTTTTCAGGTTGGCCAGAAGCCTTTCCAACAAGAAGCGCACAAGCCCGGGAGGTAACAAAAATATTGTTACAGGAAATAATACTGTGAGGTATATAGGAATGATTCGTGTCAGAAACTTAGGAGTCCTTGTCATCATTGCACTTTGGGAGGAATCGAAAATCATGTGTAGAATGTATAGGAATGATCAGATTAAGATGGGAGTTCCTGTAAATACAATGATGAAAGAAAAGAAGGAACAAAGGAATAATCCTTCCTAATCAAAGTCTTTGTTACTTTAAGGGGTACTTTGTTTAACTACTTGAATGTCTCAGATGCTTTGCTAACTACAGAGGGTGTTTTGTTTAACTGCTTGAATACCTTAAGGGGGTTAGGTAATCAAGGGATACATTCTGTTACGGGATGAGGTGAAACTTGGTATTCGATATGTAACTATATAAGAAATGGAATTGAGGGGGCTAAGATAGTGGTTAAGCTTGTGACAGACATTCCCTGTTAATGTATTGCCATGGAATTCAATGACTTTTTAAGAAGTTTCATCACCCAAAGATAAGATCCCAGCAACAGGAGGAGAACAATGAAAAAGAATCACGTCGGTATTTGGGTGAAGGAGACGACAGGATTGGCTGAAACCCAAGACCGAGGAGTATAAGACACTGTACCCCAGAACTCTCGGTGTGCGTTGCTGGTGGAGTGAAGGCTCCCCTGCGCACCCAGCGCTGCTTGCTTATTGCCTCTCAATAAATTGTAAATAAATTAAATTTGGACCAAAACCCTGTCTATGCTAAATTTTTATAACAATACCACGATATGGAGTTCCAGCCACTATATCTTCAGATAGAGGACCACATTTTGTTTCAAAAGTGGTACAACAAATTAACAAACATTTAGGTATTGATTGGCAACTTCATACTCCCTACCGTCCTCAGTCAAGTGGTCAGGTGGAGAAAATGAACTATATAATTAAACAACAAATTGTGAAATTGGGTCAGGAGGCCAGTTTACCTTGGCCCCAGACACTTCCATTAGCCCTGTTGAGAATTCAAACTAAACCAAGAACTCAAGAAGGGTTGAGTCCTTTCGAAATTCTGTATGGAAGACCATATGGGGTCCAACAGGGAACGTCTCTCCAAGTGGGAGAAGAGACTATGAATAATTATATAATAGAGTTAGGAAAACAACTCAGGAAAATTGAAAAATATGTGGCTGGAACTCGAAACAGAGGACTGGATAGTCCTGTACATAATATACAACCTGGGGATTATGTGTATATAAAATCTTTCAGACCTACAGGGGAAGTAGACCTCAAACCATGGTGGAAAGTGTCGTTCCAAGTACTCCTCACAAATTTCACAGCTATCAAAGTTAGAGAACAAAACGTCTGGATTCATCATACTCAAGTCAAGAAGGCTCCAAAGGCACCCTGGAAAATCATATCAAGCGGCAATGACAGACTGAAATTAAAACTAACTCACGAAAAATAGATTGACCCATGGGTGTCAACACAATGTTGCAATTGTCATCATCATCATCATGGCTTGACTTCGCGAACGAAGATTTGGGAAGGGCATTTACCCACACTTACTACAAGCGTGCTGATGACTAAGAAGGCCAATGTGGGATAGGCAAATCCGGGTACAAAAAGCACAGCAGAAGGTCTCCTTGGGTGGGACAGGTGGGACACGATTCTTCCTGCGTTGTCTTTTCTCCTCGAGACTAGTTCTTCGTGAACTCTCAAAGGAGTCAGCGGCATTATGTATGGTGTGCCTCCAAGTCTCCCGATTGGAGGCCAAGGTGGACCACTGATGGTAGTCAATATGGCCAAGGCTAAGGCATTGTTTCAGGGAGTCCTTGTATCTCTTCTTTGGGGCACCTCTCTTAGGGCTACCCGTGGCAAGTTCACCGTAAAACACGATCTTGGGGAGGCGGTGATCCTTCATTCTAGAGACGTGCCCTTCCCAGCGCAGCTGCAGTGTCAGCAATGTGGCCTCGATGCTGGTGACCCCCGCCTGTTCAAGGACAGTGACATTAGACACATAGTCAGTCCAATGGATGTTTAGAATTGTACGGAGGCAGCGCTGATGAAAGCGTTCCAGGAGTCGCAGGTGATGACGGTAGATGACCCATGATTCAGACCCATATAAAAGAGTAGACAATACAATGGCTCTATAGACACTGACCTTTGTACTTTTCTGCAGGTGTTTATTGCACCAGACTCTTTTATGGAGTTTTCCAAAGGCTCTATATGCCTTTGCTATTCTGTTGTCTATCTCTTTGTCGATCGTGGCATCCGAGGAAATGATGCTTCCCAGATAGCTGAACTCCTGAACTGTCTTAAGCTCTGACTCGCCGATGGTAATATGGGGATGGCGATAATCTTCTTGGGGTGCAGGTTGGTAGAGGACTACTGTCTTCTTCAAGCTGACTTCCAGCCCAAAAACCTCAGCCGCCTCCGCAAAGCAAGATGTTAAACGCTGCAGAGCTGCTTCTGTGTGGGCAACAAGGGCGGCATCATCAGCAAAGAGCAGTTCACGGACAAGATGGTTTAGGGTCTTAGTGTGGGCCTTCAGTCGCCTTAGATTGAATAGGCTACCATCGGTACGATATCGAATATAAATGCCGTCTTGTTCATCGAGGTCTGCTGTAGCCCTTTGGAGCATCATGCTGAAGAAGATTGTGAATAAGGTCGGTGCGAGAACGCAACCTTGTTTCACACCATTGATTATTGGGAAAGGCTCAGAGAGTGCATCACCATACCTGACTTGGCCTTGCTGATCCTCATGTAACAGAATAATCATTTTCAGGAACTTGGGGGGGCAACCTAATCGTTCTAAGATCAGCCACAAGCCTTTCCTGCTCACAGTGTCAAAAGCTTTGGTGAGGTCAACGAAAGTTACGTATAACCCCTTATTCTGTTCTCTACACTTTTCTTGCAATTGTCTGAGAGCAAATACCATGTCTGTGGTACTTCTATTAGCCCTGAAACCACACTGACTTTCAGGTAGAAGTTCTTCTGCGATGGCAGGTACTAGTCTGTTCAATAGTACTCTTGCAAGAATTTTACCAGCAATGGAGAGCAGAGTTATACCACGGTAGTTTGAGCAGTCTGACTTGGCACCTTTTTTCTTATACAGAGTGACGATGATTGCGTCACGAAAGTCTGATGGTATTTTGCCTTGTTCCCAACAGCACAAAACTAGCTCATGAAATTTAGCGTGGAGTGCTTGGCCTCCATGCTTCCATATTTCAGGTGGGACTCCGTCAACCCCAGCTGCCTTGCCAGTTTTCACCTGCTGTATGGCCTTAAGAGTCTCTCCCATGGTAGGGGCTAAATCCAATTCGTTTTTCACCGGATGTTGCAGAATGTGCTGGATTCCTTCACCTTGGACTACACGATTAGCACTAAAGAGGGTTTGAAAATGTTCAGACCAACGATTCAGGATGGAAATTTTATCTGTAAGAAGCGTTTGGCCATCTGCACCAAGTAAGGGGCTTTGAACCTGGAATGTGGGTCCATACACTGCCTTCAGAGCCTCATAGAATCCTCTGTGGTCACCCAAATCTGCACATAGTTGAGTCTTTTCTGCTAGGTTGACCCACCACTTGTTCTGGATGTCTCTAAGTTTCTGTTGGAGTTTGCTACATGCAAGACGAAAGGCTGCTTTTCTTACATGGCAGAGTGGCTGAGCGAGGTGTGCTTGATGAGCAGATCTCTTTTTTTGTCAGCAATTCCTGGACCTCCTGGTTGCTATCGTCAAACCAGTCTTTGTTTTTCTTTGAGGAGAACCCAATGGATTCTACGGAGGACTGCAGGATGCTGTTTTTGATATGTTGCCAAAGCGCTTCAGGAGAAGAATCTATAAGTTGGTCTTCAAGCCTAGTTTGAAGGTTAGCCTGAAAGCTGTCCCTCACTGCAGCTATTTGAAGATTATCAACATTGAGCCTCCTCCTTGGAATGCCGCCCCTCTTAGGTTTGGGCTTGAAGTGGAAATTAAGTTTGGAATGCACAAAGCGGTGGTCTGTTTGACATTCTGCACTAGGAATCACTCGGGTGTGACAGACATCACAAATATTTCTCTGGCGCACTAAAACATAATCAATAAGGTGCCAATGTTTAGATCGTGGATGCATCCAGGTTGTCTTCCAGCTGTCTTTCTGCTGGAAGATAGTGTCGGTGATGGTAAGCTGTTGCTCTGCACAGAACTCTAGTAAGAGGCGACCGTTATCATTGCAGCTTTCCAGGTCTCCTGTCCTTGCTTCCACTTTCTGTAAGACTCATTTTTCATTTGAATTTTCCTCAGCAGCTCCTTATCCATCCAAGGAGGTCTCCTGGCTCTCCTGCTGCACTTCCTTCTGGTTGGGATGCAACACTCCTGAGCTTGTAGCAGGTGATCCTTGAAGACCAACCAAGAGTCTTGGGCCCCCCTGCCCTCTAGGGCTATATCCCATGGAACCTTACTAAGCAGGTTCCTGAAGAGGCCACAGTCTGCTCTCTTGAAGTCCAGGCCAGTGAGCTTGCTGCACGCTCTTCTCACTGTCCTGAGTATCTCAAATTCGACCATCTCGTGATCGCTGCATCCAAGGATGCCCTGGAGCGCCACATTTCCAACGAGCCCTTCCATGTTGGTGAGCACGAGCATGGCACCTCTCCTTGTCGGTTCCTCTATTACTTGCAGAAGGAAGTTATCTTCCACACTATCGAGGAACCTCCTGGAATGCTTGTGGCGGGTGTACCGTCATTCCAACAGATGTGAGGGTGGTTGAAGTCACCCATGAGAATGAGGGCCTGTGAGTGTGAGGCTTTTCCTGTCTGCCTATAGAGTGCTTCATCCGCAGATTCCTCTTGATCAGGCGGTCTGTAACAGATCCCCACAATAATGTCTTCCATAGCTGTTTTCCCTTTAACCCTGACCCACAAACTCTCTGTTAACTGCTCACCTATCCCCAGTCAAAGTTCCATACTCTCCAGCCTATCCCTAACATAAAGGGCAACCCCCCCTCCCCGCCAGCCAGGCCTGCCTTTTCTAAATAGTCTGTAACCTTCCATTCCAACACCCCAGTCACAGGAGCCATCCCACCATGTTTCTGCGATGGCTATTATATCATACCCCCATAGACATGCACACGTCTCTAATTCCTCTTGTTTGTTACCCATGCTACGGTCATTTGTATAGAGGCATCTGAGTCGAGCTCCAAATGAAGCCGGCTCATTGGCTGGAGCAGCTGGAATATCTCTACATTGCTCAGAGCATTTATTATAGGAGCTGGCAACTGACTGGGTGTGTTGGGATGGAATGATGTCCCCCTCCCCCAACACATCTAGTTTAAAGCCTCCCTGACCAGTCTGGCAAGCCTCCTACCAAATCTGCTCTTCCCCTTATTTATCGGACCAGCTCCACCAGCCCCCGCTTGTTGGCAAGGGCAGCCCAGGTTGCAAAGCTCCCATATCCTCCGTGACCTCATTTGTATTTCTTAGGTCATATAAAAGCCTCCAAACATTATTTTTCATCTGAATCACAAAGACAGGTGTGTTCCATGGGATGGTTGTGGGGACTATGTGACCAGCTTTCAGTTGTTCACCAATTTGTGTAATTGCAGCAGTTTTTCTTTTGGGAAGGGCCACTGACCTACGCCCGCTGTTCGCTGTATTCAGCACATATGTATCCGGCACATACACCACGGGGAAAACACACAATACGTCTGCAGGTGTGCTGTCCTTGTTATTAAGTCCAGAATGCTTTTATGGACGATCTGATGAATTCGTGCAGCACCTACTGTCAAAATCTTCACACCCATGGACTTGAGCTAACAGTAAATATCAACAGTCGTTCTGTTCTGTAGTGAGGCATGCCTCACAGAATCAACATCTAAAAGCAACCCTGTTGTCCAGTGGTACCATTTTAGGGGTCAAATGTTCCCAGTCTGTTCCTAGTGGCTGGAAAGTCCAGTTGCGATACGCTCCCGCACAGATATGCTCTCTGTTGACTGGCTCTCCAAAAAGAGATCAGTTCGCTTTGTACAGCTCCTACGAGATAACTTCACACCAGCAATTAATGCGGCATCAATCTTCATTGGCAGCCGTCACTTGTATAAACGGATGGGTACATTGTATGAGGACCCATCAGGGTCCTCGTTCTGTAGAGACTCTTCCCCAACTTATTAACCTAAAAGGACCTTCCCAGTTATGATTTTCGAAAGACTTTAGCGTTACCATAATGAGTTCTTTCCCCAGTATCGGATCTAGGCCTTCATGGGTTAGTGAAGAAAAATGCCTAATCACTGGGGGGACATTCGTGCCCGTGTGTAAATCAGACCTGGATAATGTTAGAAAATTTAGACAAACAATGCTTTATTGATTCATGCATTTGGGGTCTCCCCTATCATTCCCCCTTTTTGTTTTACTAGAAGTGGGTTTTTTAACAATTTGGTGTGCCCACTCTATCACTGCTTGACCTGTGTAATTAACATAACCACCCACTACTCCAGGCAGCATTATTTCAGTAAGATTAGTCTGATTTGAAGTCACTTGAACCTTTATAACATGTGGCATACCAGTGAATCCTACACACCATTTAACAGGTCGGAATGGGGGATTTAACAAATGTGCCCAGTATACTTGTCCATTACCCATGGTCACACATAATAGAACAGATATTACAAAGATTTCTGTCATTGTCATTTCTTTTTGTTGTTGAGTTCTGGAGCTTTACACATTTTGCTGGCAGCCAGTATGGTTCTGTCGATAGCTGTATCCTTGACCCCATGTCAGCAATGGCACTGGTCCTTCCCACTCATTATCATGTAGGTCTTTATATAGAACCACTGGTTTGGGCAAGGAATTGTCTGTCAGATGTCACAATCGCTGTATTGTGGAAAGAGAATCTAAATTAGACAAATTTAAAGAATTTAGTACAAATTGTGCTTTTGCTAACTGTCCGTGTGGAGAAAATCCTTGCATCCTTTTTTTTGTTGTTGTTGTTTTATATATCTTTTAGATGACCCTACTTGATCAGGGGATTTGGACTAGATCATATCTCCTACCTATGCCAATCACAGGCTGCTTGGTCTGCCCTTTTTCTCCTGGATGGCTCTCTGATAACAGGGGAGTCCATCCCTCACATCAAGGACTGGCATGGCATGTGTCCCCACTGCTTAACGCCTGTTGGGTTGCAGCCAACAGCGGAGCTAAAGGTTCTTCCTGGTGGCAAATGCAGAGGCCAACCCAGTCTTGCCCTTGACAGTGGTAGCAGGCATTTGGCCAACCTCAGTCCCTGCACCTTGTTGTCAATGCAGAGTTTCACCTGCTTCATCCAGTAACAAGTCACTACTATGGCAAAGCACACACAGATTTACATTAGCAAACTAGCGAGGGACTAGCCAAAGAAATTTCTTACCAGAGGATTTCTCCTACCCTCTTAATTTGTTCCATTACGTACTTTATAACACTACCATTGTGTTAGGATCTTTCTAGCTTTTGCCTTAGCATTTTCTAACAGCTGCTGCAAATTTGCATGCTCTAACATCTCTTTTACAAGTGACAAATCCATACAATACAAGGTGTAGTTTCTTATTAGCAACTGGCTAGTAAATACAGGTGGTTTTATACACAAAATCACAGCCTCTAATAATAGCTACTTTACAAGCACACATATTCAAGCTGTTACTTTTCAGTTGCCCCCAAGTGATGTTTTGCAATCATTCGTTTTCCTCTGTCTCATTCTGCTTGGGGTATTCACGGTCAGCTCCTGTAGCTGAGGCATCAGGTTCTTCCACTCATCTGTCCAGCTCACGGTAAGGCTTGACAAACTTTGCAGGCAGCCGCCATGGACCTGTAGGTAGGAGGACACAAATATACCCCCTCCCCCGGGTTATCAGTTCTTGAGAAGCAGACAGGTTAAAGTGATTCCTTAAAGCAGAGGCATTCTAATGCAAAAGGAACGTGAAGCAGCTGCAGAAGTAAACTGCACAGTGTTAACAGTCAAAAGAGTCTGCTTTATCATTACCCATTTTTTTTCCTTCTTTCTCTGCCACCCTGATGCTGCTTGGGTGATGGCTGATAAAGTTTGTGGTTGCACTACCCCTCTTGCTTTTTCAGTTAGCAGTTCTTGTTTCAACCGATCTGTTCCTCCAAGTCTTGGATTCAGCCACAGGTTACTTTAAACGCACTAAGCAAGGCTCCTGCCATGTACCCAGCATGTTGCAGGCGCTCTTTAGGCTTTCTTTGTGGTGTTTCTACAAACTGCCCCAATACTTCAATAGATCAAGAGGTTTGTTTTTTTGGGTTTTTGGGGTATTTTTTCTTTCTTCACTGCACAGCTCTGGCATCTATCCTGGCCGTTCCACTGGTAGAGCACTGGGAGCCGAATCGGAGGGCAGCTTCTTTTGAACATGGGGACCGAACTCTAGCAAATAACGTGGGGTTTATTTTTGTCGTGGTTTTTTTTTTGTTTTGTTTTTTTTTCCGAAGTTGCTCACCCTGCTTTGCATGGCTACAAACTCCGGCCTGCTTGGCAGCAGCTATAAATGCCTGCCTGTTCAGCAGCAACCATAAATACCTGCCGGCAACTGCACTTTTGCATTAACCCTTTCTTGCCCGGAATGTTAATCTGCTACCCATTAAAAACTTTTACATGAACCCAACAACAAAAAAATAGACAGGACACCATCTGCCCTCAACATACACACACACGTATGGGATCCCACAAGCACAGTCCACACAACTACAATATTTGAAACACAAAATCCAGACAATCATTACTTCCAGAACACAGTCCCACATACAGAATGTGGCACACAGACCCTGTGAAGACTATCGGGAAACCAGCTCCAAGAAGCATCATTGCAGTGCAAGGTGGCAGGCTCAACCTTGGCAGGCATCCCTGCAGAGGCTCTGCCTCCCCCACATCGCATGAGGCTTGGGCTTTTATACTGACCAAAATGCACACTCATTCCGACACAGGTGGCCAGCCTATGTTGGAAGAAGTGGCCAGCAATATCGATAAAGGTCTCCAAGGGTTTATAGAAACATGCACATACTTATATTTGCCAACTTCTAGTACATGAGTATCACAGAGAGACTGTATCAAATGAGTTGTATACGGGGCTCCAAGTGAAGAGTGGGGTTGATTGAAGAATAAGGTGGATTGAAGAATAAGGTGGATTGAAGAATGGGGTTGATTGAAGAATAGGGTTGTAAATAGGTAACCTCAAGAATGTTAGGCTTTGTTAGCAACTATAGAGAAAACAAAATTACTGAGATAAGCTTTGCCAGAACCACCTGGTGGTTACTGATATGTCAATGATCCTAAAACAAAGTGATGAAAAAATAACCACCAGGTGTCCAAAAGCCCACTACCACTTTTTTGCATTCATACAGGAGGCATTCTCTAAGAAGTATGATGTAATGTATGTAATCTAATGAATATGTATGTTTAAGGACAATATAATCACAGCCTGGTTGATGCGTGGGAGAGACATGCCTGGAGGAGCCATCCCCCGTGCCTCCCAGCGCCGCAAGAAAGAATACCTGCTTGTCAGCTTAAAACTTTGTTGGCAAGTTCCTGGATTTTTCTCCAAATCACAAGTCCGCGGCTTGCCACAGTCCACCCGATACCCCTGATAAAAGCATATGAGAGACCTTCCCACCGCAGGTCTTGATCCGGCACATACACCACCGGGAAAATACACAATGCGTCTGCATCCCCCACACGTCTCGCTTCTCTGTTTACGGCTGCCCATTTATCATGAGGATCTGGGAGATATAAATCGGGCTCCTTTTCGAAATCAGTAGGCCCCGGGTCAAAAGGACCATCCAGGTCAGCATCAGAATTATCAGGCAGCAGAACCACAGGACCAATAACAGCAGACTGATTTTTTGGTCTCACGGCAGAGTCCGACAAAGAGGGTGGTGGTAAGGGAGCCGAAGGTACCACTTCTGCCCCCTGTGCTTGTGAGCTGGCATGAAGTTTTAAAGTTTCAGAAATAACTCGCCACAAACTCAATAAAGTGGTGGCGACTTTATCACTGTTTGCCGCATGGTCCCACAAATTAACACCAATTTTATCCCAAATCTCCATGGTATAAATATTAGTAGAATTAATAGATCTCTGATGCCCAGAGAAGGATCTGTTTCAATTCATCCTCATCAACTTTTTTCCCATACTGCTTAAGAAATATAGCAAGATCTTCTAGAACGTTTCCTTGCTCTTTTGTTAAAGCAGACTCCATAGTTCTCAGCCGTTTACCCCTGTCCTGCGAGAGGCAATCCGTGCGGTTTGAATTCGCTTCCTTTCAGCGTACACCTTTACTTACTTTCATCAAGCAGTTTGGCTGAGCCACGCTACTGGATTGACAACTAGTCGCTTTTCATGCCCCACATGGTGGGTGCCATTTGTGGCATTTCATGACACAGACCCAAGCTGATGAGGAGACTCAAATCCAACTTTATTACAACCAAGCCCTTTTTATCCCCCTGTTTGGTACTTTTCTAACCTGCACATACATACAATGTTCAATCTCATTGGCCCCTGTAAAACTCTCCAGGTAAATAGTCCAATCACAATGCTGCAGACCCTCTCACAACCCCCACATCCTCTGGCCTTCAACACCCCAACTCATTGCCCCAGGGCTTGTCAAGCACCAAGGCCTCAGAGCTCATTCACAAACTGTTCTTCATGAAAATCTTATCACCTTCACTTCCCACAGGCAGTTCTGGAAAGGCTAGATGGCTGCTCAGGTAGGGTTGTGTATCGGTCAGTGGGTGGTGAGCGGTTGTATTCTCGTCCCTTGTTATTTGCCTTATCATAATTATTATTGGTGGTAGCAGTAGTGGTTTTATGTTATACCTTAGTTACTGGACTATTCTTATCTCAACACGTGGGAGTTATTTTCCTCCGATTCTCCTCCCCATTCCTCCGGGAGTGGGGGGAGGAAGAAAGGGGGGAGTGAGTGAGCATGGTTCTGAGTTACCGGCTGGACTTAAACCATGACAATTTTTTGTGGCGCTCAACATGGGGAGTGAAGGGTTGAGGTAACGACAGATCTAACCAGAATGTGTTTAATCATATTTGTGATAAGCATTCATTGTTTCGGATTAATAGTCACTCGTCACAGTCCTGTTTTATTGGATCTAAAAGTTGTTGCTCTTGATCTCAAGAGTTTCAGCATGTTGTACCTTACGTACAGCCATTATTTGCTGTTTTAGTATTTATTGCCTGGGAGTTTGGGCTAAGGTTCTTGTTTCACTGAACTTTATGGTTATGACTTGTAACACAATAGGCTCATTGATCATGAAACTGATCTTGCTTGCATTCCCAAAGTGGTCATCACCTCTATACTTTGGGAGGTATATAATGGAAGTGTTTAGCAATTGCACATATTTTTTCCCCTCCTCGGGTGGTCAACCTATGAAGGAGACATTCCCTTACGTTCCCAGCCCCCCCCCACCAGACTATTTACAGCATTATTTGAGAGTTCTGACAGTTTTGAATGGCCTTTGGGTTCCCTGGAGACCTGCCTGCTGATTGTGATGGGGATCAGCACGCTGGCACACATACAGAGTGTGTTTTACCCATGACCAATTCGGATGATCTCAAAAGTTAAGCAGAGTCAGGGTCAGATCCTGTCTGGGATTACACGATGATATAGGAGAACCAAGAGATATTCCCTGAGGCTGGATAGTCACACAGTATCACAGTATGCTAGAGATTGGAAGAGACCTCAAAAGATCATCTAGTCCTATCCCCCTGCCGGAGCAGGAACACCTAGATAAGGTTACACAGGAACGTGTCCAGGCGGGTTTTGAATGTCTCCAGAGAAGGAGACTCCACAACCTCCCTGGGCAGCCTGTTCCAGTGTTCCGTCACCCTCACTGAGAAAAAGTTTCTTCTCAAGTTTAAGTGGAACCTCTTGTGTTCCAGATTTGTACCCATTGCCCCTTGTCCTATCATTGTTTGCCACTGAGAAGAGCCTGGCTCCATCCTCGTGACACTCCCCCTTTATATATTTATATACACTAATAAGGTCACCCCTCAATCTCCTCTTCTCCAAACTATAGAGACCCAGCTCCCTCAGTCTTTCCTCATAAGGGAGATGCTCCACTCCCTTAATCATCTTAGTTGCCCTGCGCTGGACTCTCTCCAGCAGGTCCCTGTCCTTCTTGAACTGAGGGGCCCAGAACTGGACACAATATTCCAGATGAGGTCTCACCAGGGCAGAGTAGAGGGGAAGGAGGACCTCTCTCGACCTACTAACCACCCCCCTTCTAATACACCCCAGGATGCCATTGGCCTTCTTGGCCACAAGGGCACAGTGTCGGCTCATGGTCACCCTGTCGTCCACTAGGACCCCCAGGTCCCTCTCCCCTACACTGCTCTCTAACAGGTCGTTCCCCAACCTATACTGGAACCTGGGGTTGTTCCTGCCCAGATGCAGGACTCTACACTTTCCCTTGTTATATTTCATCAAGTTATTCCCTGCCCAACTCTCCAGCCTGTCCAGGTCTCGCTGGATGGCAGCACAGCCTTCTGGCGTGTCGGCCACTCCTCCCAGCTTAGTGTCATCAGCAAACTTGCTGATAGTACACTCAATTCCCTCATCTAAATCATTGATGAATATATTAAATAATACTGGTCCCAGTACCGACCCTTGAGGCACTCCACTAGATACAGGCCTCCAACTAGACTCCGCCCCATAGACTACAACTCTCTGGCTTCTCTCCTTCAGCCAGTTCACAGTCCACCTCACTACCCGATCATCCAGACCACACTTCCTCAATTTCTGCGAGGATGCTGTGGGAGACTGTGTCAAACGCTTTGCTGAAGTCAAGGTAGACCACATCCACCGCTCTGCCATCATCCATCCACCGTGTTATTTCCTCATAAAAGGCTACGAGATTGGTCAAGCATGACTTCCCCTTGGTGAAGCCATGTTGACTGCCCCTCATAACCCTCTTATCCTTGATATGCCTTAAGATGGCACCAAGGATAAGGTGTTCCATCACTTTCCCAGGGATGGAGGTGAGGCTGACCGGTCTATAGTTACCCGGGTCCTCCTTCTTGCCCTTTTTGAAGACAGGAGTGACATTTGCTTTCCTCCAGTCCTCAGGCACCTCTCCCGTTTCCCAAGACTTGGTAAAGATGATGGAGAGTGGTCTAGCAATGACTTCTGCCAGTTCCCTCAGCACCCACGGGTGCATCCCATCTGGACCCATGGATGTCCAGATTGCTCAACTGGTCTCTAACCCATTCCTCATCGACTAAGGCAAACCGCTCCATTGACCTGACTTCATCTGAGGTCTCAGAGGTACAGGGCTCTTCAGGACTGCCTCTGGCAGAGTAGACAGAGACAAAGAAGGCATTCAGTAACTCTGCCATCTCTGTATCTTCTGCCATCAGGGCACCCATCCCGTTCATCAGTGGGCCTACATTGCCTCTGGTGTTAGTTTTACCTGCCATGTTGTCGTGGGTTAACCCCAGCCAGACAAGTTGTGCACTTACTCCCAGTGAGTGGTGCCAGGCTGGAAGCAATTGAGGCCCACGTTAGTCCCTCCCCCTTCACCAGAGGCTGCCCCAACCTTCCCCGCTCCCAGAGGGATGGGGAGGAGAATTGAAAGAATGCAACTCCCAGGGGCTGAGATAAGAACCGTCTAGCAACTAATGTACAATACAAATCCCCACCACTACCACCAACGACAACAATGATAAGAGAAAATAGCAAGGGAAAGGAGAACAATACCAAGCGCCGAACAACGAGTCTGACCCGGCAGACCCCCTGTCCTTCCGGGTACCTCCCATTGCCCCCCTGGGCATGACGTGTTGTGGTATGGAATACCTCTTTGGTCAGTTTGGGTCAGGTGTCCTGTCTCTGCTTCCTCCCGGCTTCCCCTCCTCCCTGGCAGAGCATGAGGCTCACAAAGTCCTTGGCCAAACCAAAACATCATTGTTATCAGCTTTGTTACCAGCCCGAAAGTCAAAACACAGCACTGCAACAGCAAAGAAGAAAAAAAATGACTGCTGCTGCTAAACCCAGGACATTATCCACCCCTTATTCCATACCATTCCCGTCATGCTCAGATCCTACATGTTCAATATACCATCACTCTGATCTCAGTGCACTTCTATCTTAGTGCATGGACTAGTCCCTGTAAAGCTGCTGAGTCCATCTGGTCCATGATGTCAGGCTCCATCTCTTGTAACAGTCTTTCAGAACAGGAGACGCTGCGTGCAGTATTGGATCATTGCCTGCTGATGCTGATCATTCCCTTACTGTAGAATTTGTCTGGTTCTGTCAAAGTTCATTCTCTGTTGGGGTGATGGTTGAAGGGAAGTCAGGGCTATTCGCTGGTGGCCTGAAGACATCTGGTTGATGGGCTATTAAAGTATTACACAGCAGGCAACAACATACAGTTAAGTTCATTGGCTGTTTTCCCCTAAAATTAAATCCCCTTGAGGTACACATCGGACTTCCCCATCATCCCGCATTACCCACCAAGTGTATCCAGGTCCCTGAGCAAAAGCAATCCCAAGAGTGGGTTTGCCTTTACCTGAAGCAGGAATAGCTCAGACTGTCTTCCCCAGCAAATTCTTCATATGCACCACAGGAACTTTGTCCCCCTCTAAAGTGCGTAAAAGTTCTGATCAGGCTGGGCCAGCCCTGTTGGCAGATCCTCTGGTGTTGACCAACCAGGTGGCCTTTGGTAAGTGTGTATCCCAATGCTTGAAAGTTGCCCCACCCATTGCTATCAGTGAAGTTTTTAACAGCCCATTGTACCTTTCGATTTTCCCAGAGGCTGGTGCATGGTAGGGGATGTGATATACTCACTCAATGCCATGTTCTTTGGCCCAAGTGTCTATAAGGTCATTCCAGAAATGAGTCCCATTGTCTGACTCAATTCTCTCTGGGGTGCCGTGTCGCCACAAAATGTGTTTCTCAAGGCCCAGGATAGTGTTCCGGGCAGTGGCGTGGGGCTAAGCGTACGTTTCCAGCCATCCGGTGGTTGCTTCCACCATGGTAAGCACATGGCGCTTGCCTTGGCGGGTTGGTGGCAGTGTGATATAGTCAATCTGCCAGGCCTCCCCGTATTTATACTTCAGCCATCGTCCTCCATACCAGAGAGGTTTTAACCGTTTGGCTTGTTTAATTGCAGCACATGTTTCACACTCATGAATAACCTGGGCAATAGAGTCCATTGTTAAGTCCACCCCTCGATCACGAGCCCATTTATATATTGCATCTCTGCTCTGATGGCCTGAAGCGTCATGGGCCCACCGGGCCAAAAATAATTCACTTTTATGTTGCCAATTTAAGTCCATCTGAGCCACTTCAATCTTAGCAGCTTTATCCACTTGTTGGTTGTTCTGGTGTTCCTCAGTGGCCCGACTCTTGGGTACATGGGCATCTACATGATGTACATTCACCACCAGGTTCTGCACCCGGGCAGCAATATCTTTCCACAGTGCAGCAGCCCAGATAGGTTTACCTCTACGTTGCCAGTTGCTCTGCTTCCATTGCTGTAACCACCCCTACAGGGCATTTGCCACCATCCATGAGTCAGTATAGAGATAAAGTACTGGCCACTTTTCTCGTTCAGCAATGTCCAGGGCCAGCTGGATGGATTTCACCTCAGCAAACTGACTCGATTCACCCTCTCCTTCAGCAATTTCTGCAACTTGTCGTCGAGGATTCCATACAGCTGCCTTCCATCTCCGATGTTTTCCCACAATATGGCAGGGCCTATCAGTAAACAAGGCATACTGCTTTTCACTTTCTGACAGCTGATTATATGGTGGGGCCTCTTCAGCACGCATCACCTCCTCCTCTGGTGACATTCCGAAATCTTTGCTCTCTGGCCAGTCCATGATGACTTCTAGAATGCCTGGACAACTGGGATTTCCTATTTGAGATCGTTGTGCAATTACTGCAGCCCATTTACTCCATGTAGCATCAGTTGCATGATGTGTAGAGGAGACCCTGCCTTTGAACATCCAGCCCAGCAAGGGCAACCGGGGTGCCAGGAGGAGCTGTGCTTCAGTGCCAATCACTTATGAAGCATCTCGAACCCCTTCATAGGCTGCCAGTATCACTTTCTCAGTTACGGTATAGCTTGCCTCGGATCCTTTGTATTCCCGACTCCAAAAACCAAGGGGTCGACCTCGAGTCTCTCTTGGAGCTTTCTGCCAGAGGCTCCAGGTAGGACCATTCTCCCCAGCTGCGGTGTACAATACATTTTTTACATCTGGCCCAGTCCGAACTGGTCCAAGGGCCACTGCATGAACTATCTCGTGTTTAATTTGCTCAAAGTCTTGTTGTTGCTCAGGTCCCCATTTAAAATCATTCTTCTTACGGGTCACATAATAGAGAGGGCTTACAATCAAACTGTAATTTGGGATGTGCATTCTCCAGAACCCCACTGCACCCAAGAAAGCTTGTGTTTCTTTCTTATTAGTTGGTGGAGACATTGCTGTTATCTTGGTGATTACATCTGTGGGGATCTGTCTACGTCCATCTTGCCATTTTATTCCCAGAAATTGAATCTCTTGTGAAGGTCCCTTGACCTTACTTCGTTTTATGGCAAAACCGGCTTTCAGCAGGATTTGGATTATTTTCCTCCCTTTCTCCAAGACTTCTTCTGCTGTATCGCCCCACACTATAATGTCATTAATGTATTGCAGGTGTTCTGGGGCTTGCCCCTGTTCCAGTGCAGTCTGGATCAGTCCATGGCAAATGGTAGGGCTATGTTTCCAGCCCTGGGGCAGTCGGTTCCAAGTGAACTGGACACCCCTCCAAGTAAAAGCAAACTGTGGCCTGCACTCTGTTGCCAAAGGAATTGAGAAAAACGCATTGGCAATATCAGTCGTGGCATACCACTTGGCTGCCTTTGACTCCAGTTCATACTGAAGTTCTAGCATGTCTGGTACGGCAGCACTCAATGGTGGTGTGACTTCATTCAGGCCACGATAGTCTATTGTTAGTCTCCACTCTCCGTTAGACTTTCGCACTGGCCATATGGGGCTATTAAAGGGCGAGCGGGTCCTGCTGATCACTCCCTGACTCTCCAGTCTACGGATCAGCTGATGGATAGGAATAAGGGAGTCTCGGTTGGTGTGATATTGCCGCCGGTGCACTGTTGTGGTCGCAATTGGCACTTGTTGTTCTTCGACTTTCAGCAGCCCCACAACAGAAGGATCCTCTGAGAGACCAGGCAAGGTGGACAGCTGCTCAATTTCCTCAGTCTCCAAAGCAGCAATACCAAAAGCCCATCAGTACCCTTTTGGGTCTTTGAAGTACCCTCTCTTGAGGTAGTCTATGCCAAGGATGCATGGAGCCTCTGGGCCAGTCACAATACGGTGCTTTTGCCATTCTCTCCCAGTCAGGCTGATTTCAGCCTCCAGTACAGTCAACTCTTGGGATCCTCCTGTCACTCCAGAAATACAGATGGGTTCCACCCCTTGACAGCTCGATGGCATCAGGGTACACTGTGCACCGGTATCTACTAGAGCCTTATACTTCTGCGGGACTGATGTGCCAGGCCATCTGATCCACACAGTCCAGTAAATCCGATTGTCCCCTACCTCCACCTGGCTGGAGGCAGGGCCCCTCTAATAGTCATCACAGGATTGGACGCTTAAGTCATGTTGAAAGGGATTATTCTTCTTTATCACAGGAGCTGGAGTAAAATCAGCTCTTCCACTCCACCTGGGAAACTGCTCACCAGAGACTGAAGCCGTAGCTCTCATGGGACGATCAGTCTTGGCCTTTGCTCCTCTTTTCAATTCACTCACCCGTTCCTCCAAAACTGAAGTAGGTTTTCCATCCCACTTTGTCATGTCTTCTCCGTGATCCCGCAGGTAAAACCATAGGGTAGACCGTGGCGTATACCTCTTGTATCTCCTTTCTCGAACAGTGGGACGCCTTTTGTTAATAGCTGAAACGTGTGTTGGTACACGCGAGGAGTTGGATAAGTCAGATATATCGTCCCTCAATTGTTTGAGATCCTGGGACAGTTTTTCCACAGCTGAGATGATGGAAGGGGTGAGATTGTCTTCGAACTCGCGGAGTTTATGAACCATTTCATCCACTGTTAGTGGTACTATGTCATTCCAGGTTACTGTTGCCAATGAATGAGCATATGATGATGGTGCATTCCGTGTAAGTTTTTGCCACATGGGTCGTGTACATTCGACTTCATCTGGATCTATGGGTATATTCCTGTTATTCGGCTTGATGTGATAGATCATCTCTACGATGGCTGATTCTCTCAGAGACTGGATACCTTTGTCTATAGTAGTCCACTTGGCCGAACGACTCATAACATCGTCCTTGTATGGAAACCTTTCTTTGACAGCTGCCAAGAGCCGCCTCCAAAGACTGAGGGACTTTTTCTCTCTTGCAATTGCTTTGTCAATTCCCCCTTCTCTAGCAAGTGATCCCAGCTGCTTGGCTTCTGTACCTTCTAGTTCGTGACCATCGGCCCCATTGTCCCAGCATCGGAGCAACCAGGTGATGATGTGCTCCCCTGGTTGACGGGTAAAATCTTTTCGCATATTCCGTAGCTCGGCTGAGGTCCGAAGTCGAGAAGTCACCTCTCCTTCTTCTTCTTCATCATGTGATGATGACTCCTGATCAGGTTCTGGGTCGAGTAGTGGATACATTGTTTCTTCATCTTGCTTTAACCTTCCTGCCTCCTTTTTGCTTTTTCTCTTGCGTACAGGGGCAACCGATATTGGTACGAATTGGTCCTCTGGTTTAGTTGCAGTGATTATCACTGTGGTTTGAGTAGCGACTGTACTTGTTGCTGGGGGTGGTGTGGCTGCTGTGCTTGGAGCTGGGATAGCTGCGCTGCCTGTTGCAGTCGAAGTTTGAGTAGCTGCTGTACTTGCCGCTGGGGTAGCTGTGCTATCTACTGCAGCCAAAGTTTGAGTAGCAACTGTACTTGTTACTGGGGGTGGTGTAGCTGCTGTACTTGGAGCTGGAGCAACTGTACTGACTGTTGCTTTGCCCTCAGATCCAGCAACATTTTTTTCCTTTTGAAGGTGCTGGAAAGCATTGAACATGGCCCTGTAAGCATAGGCCAAGCCCCAGCACGTTGCCATGATTTGTCCGTCTCTGGTATGGCCAGAATGACCACACACCTCATTTAAGTGCTTTACTAATTCTTATGGATTTTGCAGTTGTTCGGTGGTGAAATCCCAAAGTACTGGAGGGGCCCACTGACCTAGATACTTGCCCATACTGTCCCACACACCCTGCACTCATGGCTGTCCAGCCGCAGAGAAAATCTCTTGGTCCTCCTACTTTGTTGTTTAACCCCAGACAAGACCCAAACCTGACTCTGCTTAACTTTTGAAAACAGATGAAATAGCTGTGGGCAAAATACACCCTGTATACGTGCCAACATGGTGATCCCCATCACAATCAGGAAACAAGTCTCAACAGCATTAAGAGGCCATTCAAAACTCTCAAATGATGCTGTAAATGCTCTGGGGGGAGGACTGGGAGGGTAAAAGAATGCCTCCTTCACAGGTTGACCACCCGAGAAGGAGAAAGAATATGTGTAATTGCAAAGCACTTCTATTATATACTTTCCAAAGTATAAAGGTGGTGACCATACTGGGAACATAAGCCAGATAAGTTTCATGATCAATAATTCTATTGTGTTACAAGTCATTACCATAAAGTACAATGAGACAAGAACTTTAACCCAAGCCCCACACTTGAAAAACATTAATACAGCAAATACCAGATCTAAGTAAGTTACAACATTCTGAAGCTGTGAGATCAAGAGGAACAACCTTAAGAGCCAATAAATCAGCATTGTGACGAGTGACTATTAATCCGGTCATATCTGTTGTTATCTCAACCCCTTTGTGCCCCACGTCGGGCACCAAAAAAGAACTGTCGTGGTTTAACCCCAGCCAGACAAGTTGTGCACTTAATCCCAGTGAGTGGTGCCAGGCTGGAAGCAATCGAGGCCCACGTTAGTCCCCCCCTTGCCCAGGGGCTGCCCCCCCCTTCCCCGCTCCCAGAGGGATGGGGAGGAGAATCAAAAGAATGCAACTCCCACGGGCTGAGATAAGAACAGTCTAGTAACTAATGTGCAATACAAATCACCACCGCTACCACCAATGACAACAATGATAAGAGAAAATAGCAAGGGAAAGGAGAACAATACCACGTGCCGAACAACGAGTCCAACCCGGCAGACCCCCTCTCCTTCCGGGTAACTCCCAGTTCCCCCCTGGGCATGACGTGCTGTGGTATGGAATACCTCTTTGGTCAGTTTGGGTCAGGTGTCCTGTCTCTGCTTCCTCCCAGCTTCCCCTCCTCCCTGGCAGAGCATGAGGCTCACAAAGTCCTTGGCCAAACCAAAACATCATTTTTATCAGCTCTGTTCCCAGCCCGAAAGTCAAAACACAGCACTGCACCAGCTACCAAGAAGGAGAAAAATGACTGCTGCTGCTAAACCCAGGACACATGTATTTGAAAAAGCTGTTTCTGCTGTCCTTGACCCCTCTCGCCAGCTTTAATTCCAAGGAGGCCTTAGTCATCCTAGCAGCTTCCTACATCCTCTAGCAGCAGCCTTATATTCCTCCCAAGTGGCCAGCCCTTCCTTCCATGACCTGTAAACTCTCCTCTTCCACTTGAGCATACCCAGCAATTCCCTATTTAGCCACGCAGGTCTCCTGACCCTCTTCCTTGACTTCCTACGTGTCGGGATGCTCTGATCTTGAGCTCGGAAAAAGCAGTCCTTGAACGTCAACCAACTATCTTGGGCCCCTTTACCTTCAAGCAGCCTAGCCCATGGGATTTCCCCTAGCAATTGCTTGAAGAGGCCAAAGTTTGCCCTGCTAAAGTCCAGGGTTGCGATTCTACTTGCTATTCTACTGACCCTACCACACAAGATCCTGAATTCCACCATTCGTGGTCGCTGCAACCAAGGCAGCCCTCAACCTTCACTCCTTCAACCAGACCCTCCTTGTTAGTGAGGATGAGATCCAGCAGCACACCTCTCCTGGTTGGCTCATCCACCATTTGCATGAGGAAGTTATCATCCATACACTGGAGGAACCTCCTGGACTGCGGCTGGGTTGCCGAGTAGTCCTTCCAGCAAACATCAGGGAAGTTAAAATCCCCCACGATGACCACGGCCTGTGACTGTGAGGCCGCTCTCAGCTGCCTGTAGAAGGCCTCGTCAACTTCCTCACCCTGATCCGGTGGCCTGTAACAGACCCCCACAACAGTATCGCCCCTGCCAGCCTGCCCCTTAATTCTCACCCACAGACTCTCAACTCGCTCATCATCTGTCCCCGGACAGAACTCAACGCATTGTAGCTGCTCTGCACATAAAGAGCAACCCCACCACCCCGCCTGGCTGGCCTGTCTTTCCTGAAAAGGACATAGCCCTCCATGACTATATTCCAGTCATGTGAGCTGTCCCACCACGTCTCTGTAATTGCCACCAGGTCATAATCTCCTGACTTAACACAGGTTTCTAGCTCCTCCTGCTTATTTCCCATGCTGCGCGCATTGGTGTACAGACATTTCAGGGAGCGAGCCGAGCACACCGATTTCACCCTAGGATTACAGGAGGCCTCCCAGTCTTCATCAATTCTGGAGCGCTGTCCCACTGAGGCAAGCCCAGCTACAACCCCATCCCCCTTCAAATCTAGTTTAAAGCTCTCCAAATGAGCCCCGCTAATTCGTGCCCCAGCATCCTTTTACCTCTGTGCGATAAACCTTTCCCACATGCCAATGTCCAGACTGGTGCCCTATAAAACCAGCCGTTATCAAAGAATCCAAAGCCCTGCCTGCAGCACCAGCCTCGAAGCCAATCGTTTATGGACTGAATTTTCCCATTCAGTCCCACATCATCAACAGAAGATGGAAGGAGTGAGGAGAAGATCACCTGAGCCCCAGAGTCTTTCACCATCTGCCCCAAGGCCCTGTAGTCTTTCTTCATCCCCCTCAGACTGCGGGAAGCAGCTTCCCCCTCACCCATCTGGAAGACCAGCAGTGGGTAGTAGTCTGTCGGGTGCACAGGTTGGGGAGCGCCCTGGTGATATCCCTGATCCGGGCTCCAGGCAGACTACACACTTCCCTATGATGAGGGTCAACTCTGCATATCGGGCCCTCTGTTCCTTTCAGAATGGAATCACCCACTACAATGACCCTTCTTTCTTTCTTACAGAGGCAGTCTTGAGGTGCGAAGTCAACCGCTTTTTCCTATGTGGCCTTGTAGGCGGGCCTTGCACCACATCCTCACCCTACCTCTCCTTCAAGATCCAGGGCCTCAAACCTATTACGGAGGGACACCTGGGGAAGCAGGGCAGGAAGGGAGGAGGGTTGCCCACGACGCCGAACTGGAACTCGCTTCCAACCCTTGTCATCTTTTTGGTCCCCTACCTCCATGTGACAGCTACAGGGCAGGGGCTGTCTCGGGCCATCCCCCTCTGTCTGAGAGGGCAGGGGGTCCGTCCCCTTTGGGGGGGTATCACCCTGGAACCGTTCCAACTGGCCCACCAGGGAGTTACTCCACCAGTCGATCTCCCTTTCACACTCCATGATGGTCCTCAGTGTCTCAACCTCCTCCTTAAGTTTTGCCACCAAGCTAAGCAGATCTTCTACCTGCTCACACCTCACGCATATGGAATGCTGTCCTCCCTCCCCCGGCAGTAGCAGGCTCTGGCACTCCTTGCATCCAGAGATTTGAACAGCCACGGTTTGGGACGAGGTCTCTATCTGAGTTGCTACAGTCTTCTTACTGCTAGCTCTCTTTCTGGAGGCGACCATATTGGTCAGCAACACGACCTGCTTGTTCTTCCCTGTGCCTGGTGGGCAGCAACGTGTCGCTGCTCTCTCAAAGGCTCTTTCAAGTCAAGGGGCGGGGAGGTGATCGCCGTCACCGTGGGAATGCCCCCCGCCACGTCAGCCATTCTCTCGCAAGTGCTGGTGGGGCTTCAGGGATTGGGAAATGTCGGGAATCGGGATGCCTCTGCACTATCCCCTCTGATTTTCCTAATCTCAGTTGAACCTCACAGTCGTTGAAGCGTGCCGGCTGCAGCTCTAGCTGGGCTAGCTCCGATCAGCTGACTGACATGAGTGGCAGGGTGTGTGGGATAGTATGGGCAAGTACCTAGGCCAGTGGGCCCCTCCAGTGCTTTGGAACTTCACCACTGAACAAGTGCAAAATCCAGAAAAACTAGTAAAACACTTAAACAAGGTGTGTTGCCATCCTGGTCATACCAGAGAGGGACAAACCATGACAACATGCTGGGGCTTGGCCTATGCCTGCAGAGCCCTGTTCAACACTATCCAGCACCTTCTAAGGGAAAAAAATGTCTCTGGATCTGATGGCAAAGCAACAGAGCAAGCAGCTACTGAACCTCCAAATACAGCAGCTACACCAACCCTAGTGACAATTACAGCAGCTACTCAAACCCTAACAGCAACAGACAGTGCAGCTGCAGGTGCTACTCAAGCCCCAAGCACAGCGGTTGCACCAACCGCGACAACAGATACTGCAGCCACTCCCACTCTAGTGGCAGACACTGCAGCCACTCCAACCACAGAGATAATCACTGCAGTTAAATCAGAGGACCAATTTGTGCCAATATCAATTGCCCCTGTACGCAAGGGGAAAAGCAAACAAGAGGCACAAAAAACAACCCACATAGAGAAGAAAGATGAAGAAACAATGCACTTACTACATGGGACAGCATCTGAACAAGAGTTACTATTATGTGGATCAGAGGAAGAGGTGACATCTCGACCCCAGACGTCAACCGAGCTATGGAATATGAGAGAAGATTTCACCCGTCGCCCGGGGAGCACATCATCACCTGGTTGCTCCGATGCTGGGACAAAGGGGCCAAGGTAACAAACTAGAAGGTTAGGGAAGCTAAGCAGCTGGGATCACTTGCTAGGGAAGGGGAAATTGAGAAAGCACTTGTAAAAGAGAAACGGTCCCTCAGCATTCGGATGCAGCTCTTGGCAGCTGTGAAAGAAAGGTTTCCATACAAGGATGATGTTATGAGTCGTTCGGCCAAGTGGACTACTCTAGAGAAAGGCATCCAGTCTCTGAGGGAATCAGCCATTGTAGAGATGATCTACTGCAGGCTGGATGCTGGGAATGCACCCATAGATCCAGGTGAAGTTGAATGTACATGGCCCATGTGGTGGAAATTTACACAGAATGCACCATCATCATATGCCCACTCATTGGCAGCAATAACCTGGCATGACAAATTACCACCAACAGTGGACGAAATGTTTCATCAACTCCGAGAGTTCAAAGACAATCACACCACTTCCATCATTTCAACTGTGGAAAAGCTGTCTCAGGAGTTCAAAAAATTGAGAGACGATCTATCTGATTTATCCAGCTCCTCACGTGTACCAAAACACATCTCAGCTATTAACAAAAGGCGTCCTATTGTTCGAGAGAGGAGATACAGGAGGTATACGCCACGGGCCACCCTATGGCTTTACCTGTGGGATCACGGAGAAGACATGACAAAGTGGGATGGAAAACCTACCTCAGCTCTGGAGGAACGGGTGCATGAATTGAAGAGGAGAACAAAGGTCACGGATGATCATCCCATGAAAGCTGCAGCTTCAGTCTCTGGTGAGCAGGTTCCCAGATGGAGCGGAAGAGCTGATTTTACTTCAGCTCCCGTGATAAAGACTAGTCCCTGTCAACAAGATGGAAGTGACCAGTGTTGTGATAACTATTAGAGGGGCCCTGCCTCCAGCGAGGTGGAGTTAGGGGACAATCAGATTTACTGGACTGTGTGGACCAGATGGCCTGGCACATCAGTCCCATAGAAATATAAGGCTTTAGTAGATGCCAGTACACAGCGTACCCTGAGGCCATCAAGCTGTCAAGGGGTGTGAGAAAAAGACATCCATATTTCTGGAGTAACAGGAGGATCCCAAGCTCTGACTCTACTGGAGGCTGAAATCAGCCTGACTGGGAGTAAGTGGCAAAAGCACCCCATTGTGACTGTTAAAGAGGCTCCATGCATCCTTGGCATAGACTACCTCAGGAGAGTGTACTTCACAGACCCAAAAAGGGTACCGATGGGCTTTTGGTGTTGATGCTTTGGAGATGGAGGAAATTAAGCAGCTGCCCACCTTGCCTGGTCTCTCTGAGGATCCTTCTGTTGTGGGGTTGCTGAAGGTTGAAAAACAACAGGTGCCAATTGTGACCACAACAGCGCACCGGCGGCAATATAGCACCAACTGAGACTCCCTGATTCCCATCCATAAGCTTATCCGTAGACTGGAGAGTCAGGGAGAGATCAGTAGGACCCGCTCACCCTTTAATAGCTGCATATGGGCAGTGAGAAAGTCTAACGGAGAGTGCAGGCTAACAGTAGTCGTGGCCTGAATGAAGTAACACCACCCTTGACTGCTGCCATACTGGACATGCTAGAACTGCAGTTCTAGCATGAAGTGGAGTCAAAGGCAGCCAAGTGGCATGCCACGATTGATATTGCCAATGCATTTTTCTCAATTCCTTTGGCAGCAGAGTGCAGGCCACAGTTTGCTTTTACTTGGAGGGGTGTCCAGTTCACTTAGAACTGACTGCCCCAGGGCTGGAAACATAGCCCTACCATTTGCCATGGGCTGATCCAGACTGCATTGGAACAGGGGAAAGTTCCAGAACACCTGCAATGCATTTATGACATTATCATGTAAAGTGATACAGCGGAAGAATTTTTTGAGAAATGGAGGAAAATAATCCAAATCCTGCTGAAAGCCGGTTTTGCCACAAAACGGAGCAAGGTCAAGGGACCTGCACACGAGATACAATTTTTGGCAATAAAATGGCAAGATGGCCGTAGGCAGATCCCCACAGATGTAATCACCAAGATAACAGCAATGTCTCCACCAACTAATAAGAAAGAAACACAAGCTTTCTTGGGTGCTGTGGGGTTCTGGAGAATGCACATCCTGAATTACAGTTTGATTGTAAGCCCTCTCTATCATGTGACCCGGAAGAAGAATGATTTTAAATGGCCCCTGAGCAACAACAAGCCTTTGAACAAATTAAACGAGAGAGATTTCATGCAGTACCCCTTGGAGCAGTCTGGACTGGGCCTGATGTAAAAAATGTGCTGTACACCCAAGCCGAGGAGAATGGCCCTACCTGGAGCCTCTGGCAGAAAGCTCCAGGGAAGACTTGAGGACGACCCCTCGGCTTTTGGAGTCGGGTATACAGAGGATCTGAGGCCAGCTATACCCCAACTGAGAAAGAGATACTGGCAGCCTATGAAGGTGTTCGAGCTGCTTCAGAAGTATTTGTCGGTATTTGTGAGCGGTTGTATTCTCTCTCCTTGTTATTTCCCTTATCATTATTATTCTCGGTGGTAGCAGTAGTGGTTTTGTGTTACTCCTTAGTTACTGCACTGTTCTTATCTCAACCCATGGGAGTTACATTCTTTCGATTCTCCTCCCCATCCCTCCAGGAGCCAGGGGAAGAAGGTGGGGGAGTGAGTGAGCGTCTGCGTGGTTCTGGGCTGCTGGCTGGGCTTAAAGAATGACACAGAGGCATTCTGATGAAAAATATTATGAAGCAGCTGCAGAAGTAAGCTGCACAATATTAACAGTCAAGGAGTTTGCTGTGTCATTACCCACAGTTAACGGGACAGGCAGGTTGGAATGCAACCTAATTTGAGCAATAGAAACAGAATAATTATTGCAGCAGCGAATACAGAGGCCCTATGAGCCTCTGCTCTGACATCTTGACAGTAGATGAAGAGGAGCTTTGGTGCTGCTGGAAGGCAGAAGTATCAGGCATTTTGTGTTCACTTATGTACATGCAGAACCAAAAGCAATACTTACTAACCCCTATGGCTCGGACCATATTGTCTTTCTTCTACTTTAATTATCTACATAGTGGGAACAGGATAGCTTGCAGCTCCCACACCTCCCCCTTTTCGACTCTCCCCTGGTCCTGAGCTGCTTTGTCCAAGCGCAGTCCTGGTAAATCCCTTAACTGGCTTAGCTTTTCAATCACTTGTACGATGGGGTTTCCTTGTTCTGATACTAGCATGGGGCTGTTTTGGGTTGGTTTTTCTTTTTTTTGTTTGCTTGCTTTGGTTTTGGTTTTTTTTGTTGTGGTTTTTTTTCTCATCCGCCCCATCTCGCCGTACGGTGTCTGCTCCTTCCTCCATGAGGCGAACTGGCGAGTTCTGGGGTTCCTCCCCTGGCCTCTGCTTCTATTTATCCAATAAATTACTAATCCCCTCGGGACTATAGTCTGTCAATTCATCTGTTCTTACTTATCTGTTTGCCCTGATGATCATCATACTTTTAAACATAGGATCTGTGCTGGCTCCTTCCTTTTTCATGTCTGCCTTGTCTCTGGTATTTGATTCTGACTCACTAGTATCCCAAATATCTCTATTCCATGTCTCTGTGTCCCAATATGGTTGGGATACTACTGCCCTTCCCGTGGTCCCGTATTCACACCAGGCTTTGGGCATCTCCGCCGCACAGCCCACATGGCATACAATATTGCTAATTTCTCTAGGTCGTTTTCTTTTTTCTTCTGCAACCCTAATGCTGCTTGGGTGGCAGCTAATAAAGCTCGTGGTTGCACTACCCGTCTTGCTTCTTCAGTTAGCAGTTCTTGTTGCAACTGATGTATCTGTTCCTCCAGGTCTTGGATTCACTATCAAGTTACTCTAAACACACTAAGCAGCGCTCCTCCCATGCACCCAGTATGTTGCAGGCTCTCTTTAGGCCTTGTTTGTGGTGTCTCAACAAACTGTCCCCAGTACCTCAATAGATCGAGAGGGCATTTTTCACTTCATGGCTCCGGCCCCACCTGAGTACAGGTTTTCCACCAATCCCACAAAGTATTCCATGGTTCCTGGCCATTCCACCGGTGGAGCACTGGGAGCTGAATCAGAGGGCAGCTTCCTCTTGAACATGGTTACCCCACTCTATCAAGTAACAAAAGAGGCCTCACTGTCTTTTTACCCCTCCCCCCTTTTATTTTTTTTTCTCCTGGAGTCACTCACCCTGCTCTGCAGCTGCTACATGTGCCTGCCTGCTCAGAAGCATCTACAAATGCCTGCCTGCTCAGCAGCAGTTACAACTGCCTGCCTGCTCAGCAGCAGCTATAAATGCCTGCCGGCAACCGCAATTCTGCTTTAACCCTTTCTTGCCTGGGTTGTTAATCTGCTACCCATTAAAAACTGGGTTGCGAGCCCGACAACAAAAAATACACGGAACGCTGTCTCTTGGTGCAGCTACTCACTTCACCCTAACCCTAACTCTGCCCTCAACACAAACACACAAAGGATCCCGCACTATCCACACAACTACCATACTTGAAACACAAAATGCAGACAGACAACCGTTACCCGCTACGCAGCCCCACATGCAGAAAGTGCCGCAAACTGGCAGCAGTGCCTCCAGCCCCACGTACATAACGTGGCATAATCCGATACCTGTGCACCCCCACTAAAAGGCCCCATGTACAGAATGCAGAGCAATATGGAAGCTGTGCATCCCCAGTTCGTAGTAGTAAGTGGTGCAATCCGGTAGCAGTGCCTCTGGCCTCAGGTACAGAACATGGCACAATCCGATACCTGTGCACCCCCACTAAAAGGCCCCATGTACAGAATGCAGATCAATCCAGAAGTTGTGCACCCCCAATTTGTAGTAGTACGTGGCACAATCTGGTAGTGGTGTACTCCACTACCCGGCCCCACTAATTGTTGTTATAACCAACTATTTCTCTCACATTCTCTCAGACCTGGAATCCCATCCTCGTGGTCATTTATATTCCAGAGTTCGAGGATTCCAGGTGAGAGAAAACGACAGACAAAAAGAGAACTCTCAACTAGTTTATTAATATAGGAAAATATAGATAATCTAACAGATACAGTAAAGGATATTTCTGAAGAGTGTGTCTTAACAACCCCAAGGACCCTGTGAAGACTATCAGGAAACCAGATCATCATCGCAGTGTGAGGAGGCAGGCTCTACCAAAGCGGGTGTCCCCGCAGGGGCAACGTTGACCTGGATGGTATGAAGTTCTGCTTCCTCTCATCAAATGAGGCTTGGGCTTTTATAATGAAAAAAATGCACACACATTCTGAAGCAGGGGGCCAGCCTACGTCGGAAGAAGTGGGCAGCAATATATAGAAAGGTATCCAAGGGTCGGGTCTTTTACAGGGAGTTCTGAAGTGGAGCTTTCCAGGGAGGAACCAAAGCTGGACTTTCCAGGGAGCAGCCAAAGCAGGATTCTCCCAGAAGGAGCCAAAGCAGGACTCTCCGGGAAGGAGACAAAGCAGGACGTTCCGGGGAGGAGCCAAAGTGGAAGAACAGTACTTTTCTTTCTTTGTGTGTTTCACCACGGACCATAATCTATTGTCCCTGACACTACTCTGAATATTAATGTGCATGTGGGGAGATCCTTAAGTTTTATGCGGCATCTGATTTACAGCACCCCAGCAGTAGACTACAGTGCTAGAAGAGAATGGTTCTAGGGTATTGGTTCTGCTTTGCTTATGCCGATCATTGTACATTCTGTTTTCTCAAACACATGGATGTCGTTTGATGCCTCATATGAGAATTCACACCTGCTCTTTCGTAGCCGCCAGCTCAGCCTTTGGACATTTTATGTTTTCCTTTGCAAACAAATGTGCTTTTTAGGTAATGATCTAGCCATAAAACACAAACTGAGAGAATTTTTGGTAACTGCATCTGTGTGTACTTTAAACTTCAGCAACAAAAATTAAATGCCAGTTTCTGTCCAAAGAGAAGCAAACAGGTTGATGTGAATTCCCTTTTGAAAATGAAAGAAGTTGCCTCTTTCTGTATGAAACCCAGCAAGTCTTTTTACACAGAAGAGGTATGAGATCTATTCATTTGGAGAAGAGCGGCTATTCTCTTTAAGTCATGGATGGCTCAAAAGTTTCCAGGGAAGAGTTACAGTAGATTGAAGACCTTGTTCTGGTTAGCAGCCAGGTATGTGATACAGGGTGAAGGCTCAGGCAAAAAAGAAAATGGCGTTTGAATTTGTTGGGGTTTTACCTTGTTTATTGAGAAATTGATATCCTGCAGTGTATATTTTGCTTTGTCCAGGTAATGGCTCCTGAAGGAGAACAAATTTTATTAATTAGCAGTTTTGCATACTGCTTTTAATTGACTGTTCCAAGGTACAGCCTTTGTATTGCACATGCAGTGCCGTGGTGAGGGGCCTCTCTCCCTGCATTTCTGGAGAGTTTGCAATGATCTGGCACCTGTGCAGTTTGTCCCTGTAGAGAAATATTTTTGAATACACTTCTGGGCCTTAAATTCACTCAGTGCCTGAGTCCTCATCACCTTTCAGAAGTAGGCATGTCCTAGACATAGATGTGTGTAATAGTTTTACAGTTCAATTTCCCCAAATTAGGTCAACTTTACCAGTTCTTTGGACCTTGTTACCAGCACAGGTGGTTCCTGTGTGAGGTTAATACATCTCCATGCAGCCACGTGGAACAATCTGGGGTATCAGCTTTACTTGAAACTCCCTGTTTGAAATTTTTCCTCTAGCTTAAATCCACAGGCCTCTCTCTCCATTACTGTTAGGTATTATCCTTTGAACTATCTATTCTTCTAGAATGTAATGAAATATCTCCTCTTTATATCATGCATTTCAACAATAAATCTGTAAGAGCTTCGCAAAGGATGCCAGCTGAAGAGATACAAACAGATGAATAAAATTATATGCTGAAGAGGTGGACAAAAATTAGAGAAATTGATGTTAGTTTGAATTCAGCTCCTATAGGTGGGAGGCAGTCAGCTTCATCATTTGTGTATGTGACTTCAGAATGTCAGATTACAGGTAGGTCTTGAGTTCAAAAGAATGATGTGCTAGTTGTGTATTTAAGGGTCAAGTAGTAAATGACGTTAGCAGATCGTGAGAGCTCTGTGAGTTTATTCTTGCATTTTTTAAATTTATAGTCTATCAAAATTTCTTTATTTCCCTCAAATCCCATACATTTGAATGTGAATCCCAAACCAAAGTGTTCTCAGAGTATAAATGCTTTCACCAGTCAGCTGCCCCTGAAATTAGCTAGTATCAATAGAGAAGATTGGCAGCTGGAGCAAAAAGTATGAAAACGTGTCCAGCCCTGGTTTATGACAAGCCTGTGCATGTGAGATGTGTGTAAATACAAATGGAAGGCACTTCAGGAGAGTTTCAGTCACATGCTATAGAGACATACAGGTTTGAAAAATACTGGAATCATGCAATTAGGAAACCAGAAAGAGGAGAGGTATGTGACTTACGCCTCTGCTAAAGGAAAAGTTATTAAGTGCCACCCTTTTCAAATGTCAAATTCAGTCTTCACTGGAAAATGCTCTGACCCCACCACCCAAGACTTGGAAGACAGACGCAGGGACTGTGAGAATGAAGACCTTGGGCCCACTGTAGGAGAGGATGGGGTTCGAGACCATTTTAAGAACCTGAAAGCACACAAGTCCATGGGACCTGATGAAATACATCCGCGAGTCCTGAAGGAGCTGGCGAATGAAATTGCTAAGCCACTGGCCATCATATTTGAAAAATCATGTCAGTTAGGTGAAGTTTCCAATGACTGGAAAAAGAGAAATATAACCCCCATTTTCAAGAAGGGGAAAATGGATGACACAGGGAACTACAGACCAGTAAGTCTCACCTCTGTGCCTGGCAAAATCTTGGAGCAGATTCTCCTGGAAGGCATTCTAAGGCACACGAAAATCAACAAGGTGCTTGGTGACAGCCAGCATGGCTTCACTAAGGGGAAATCCTACCTGACCAATTTGGTGGCCTTCAGTGATGGGACTACGGAACTGATGGGCAGTTGACGTCATCTACCTGGGCTTGTGCAAAGCGTTTGACACTGTCCCATATGTCATCCTTGCATCTAAACTGGAGAGATATCAATTTGATAGGTGAACCACTTGGTGGATAAAGAACTGGATGGACGGCTGCACACATAGGGTTGAGGTCAATGGCTCAATGTCCAGCTGGAGACTAGTGATGAGTGGTATCCCTCAGGTATCGGTGTGGGGACCAGTCTTATTCAACATCTTTGTTGGCGTCACAGACATTGGGATTGAGACAAAGGGGCACAAAATCACAAAATGGAATATAGAAACCTTTAGAATTAGTTTTAAGTAATGTTAAGTTTGATGGCTTTGTAACAGTAGCAATGGAAAATTACTGAAGCGCAGGATACATAGAGAAAAAAAAGAGTGCAGCTAGAGAACATACTGAGAATTCTCACAAGATAAATCATTATAGTTGACATGGTTTTAAGAAAAACAGTCTAGAAGAACAGGACATAGGGATAAGGAGCATCTGGGAACCGCAGGTGTCCAGGATGGGCTACAGTTAAAGTAACTGATAAGTAGGAGGATAGGAGGATTATTATGTCTCTGGTGGTAACGAACCAATTAAGCTGGTATAAGCATCTACTGCGCGTTCTTCAAAGGCGTCCAGAAGTGATGAAGATTGTTGGAAGAAGTAAATGACCCTCAGAGACCACCACCACAATTCTGTACGCATGCGGGGAACTTTCTGGAAAATGATGTAATCCATTCGTAGCCTCATGAACATGTATGTATGCCCAGGATCTATAAAAGTACGGCTTGTGTGGCAATTCGGTGACACACGTTAGGAGGAGCTATCCCCTGTGTCTCCCGGTGCCGCAATAAGGAATACCTGCTTGTCAGCTTGAAAACTTTGTTGGCAAGTTTGTTCTTGGTGTTTTCTCTGAATCAATTTGGTGACCCTGATGGGACCCTCTCTGCTCGGCTGCAGGACCCGCTGAGGACAGGGCTCCCTAGGGCCCTCGGGAACTTTTGCCGGAGGGACCCCTCCACTCATTCAGATAGCTGCGGGAGCAGACAAGGACCATCTCATAAAAGGTGTTATTTTCTTTTGTATAGTCTGTAAGGTGCAGGGACATCTCGGTTTGGTAAATTGGTTTGGTAAGAGTACGCATGGTTTGGAAGCCCTCCATAAATCAAGATAGGAAATCTCGTAGGTAAAGGCCTATACGCGGCTGCTAGAGTCCGTTTGGTATACACCCACAAGAAGCAGGGGGCTTCTTGTGGTTTGGGTCCTGCAAGACGCAGGGGGTGTCTTGCAGAAAAGATTTTGGATTTTACTGGTATACACCCACAGGAAGCAGGGGGCATCTTGTGATTTAGTCCTGCAAGACACAGGGGGTGTCCTGTGGAAATGCTTTTGGGTCCAGTGTGCTATCAACAGCCCATAAGGGATTTGATTCAGTGATGCTGTCAGCATGGGTCCCTGAATAGGTTAGTAGAATCACCCTCTGATACAGTGGGCTGTGCAGTATGGTTCCCACAGCGGGACGCAGACAGGCTGATCGGACACAAGGGTCACGTCCTTTTTGGGACGCTGACAGGCTGGTCAAGTATAAAGGGTTCAAGGAAACCCCCTTATTAATGTTACAATATGGTCTGAGACATAGGGGTTAGGAAGTATTGCTTCCTGGTATTCGTCTTATTTTGTGCCTTGTTACAGTAATGATTTTGGTCTTGTGATTTTGGTACTGGTGACAGGATGTTATAACTGTGTTATTAACTGTTGTTTGGTTGGTTGAATTTAAGTCTGTATTTATCTCAAGTGCTGTAACTTTGTGGAGTATGTCTGGGGGATCCCATTTGTATGTGTGTGTGTGAATGTGAGATTGATAATGGAAAATCAGCAGAGTGAAGAGATCTTGAAAAAGAATCCTTTAGGTTGCATTTTGGCACACTGGAAAGAACTTGGAGGGTCTCCTGGGGGCTTGGTAAATAAGAAAATATTGGTAAAATGTTGTAACCAATGATGGCCTTTGTATACTTTGAAAGATCGGAAAAAGTGGCCTAAAAATTGAACTTCGAACTATAATACAGTATTACAATTAATGTTGTTTTGAGGGGGCAAGGAAAATGGGATGAAGTAATGTATGCAGATATGTTTTTCACTTTAAGAAATCACACAGAGTGACAGACTGAATGCAAAATTAATATAGCTCCATCAGATTCCTTAATTTTGGCTTTGGAAAAGGACAGGGAAAAACTGAAAGTTAAGCTGGAGATGCTCAGCCTGTGATATTGGGGAAAGATGTTCAAAGTTAAAAAACAGTAATGAGGAAGATAGGTTGGAAAATCATGTACCACAGGTACCTCTTAGAGGAGCATCCTCTGCATCTGTCCTATCTGATATTGATAAGGAGGAAGAGATTTGTCACTGGCAACAAGCGGCACGTCCACATTCAGAGTTAAGAAAGGGTTAAACCGGAAGTGTTGTTGCAGAGGCAGGCATCTGCAGCCCCTGAAGAGCAGGGTGAGCCGCTGTGAAAAAAAAAAAAAAAAAGGGAAAACCAAGGGGGAAAGGAGGAGAGCTCGAGCAGCTCCAGTGTCTGAGCGTGGGAAGAGGGATGTCGGGAGGAGGTGGGCGAGTGGGCTTATTTTCAGTGGGACCGTATCGGTGTGCGTGCTATGGGGAGTTTGGACGCTGGAAGTGAGACTGCCCTGGGGGGGGCGGCAGTGCCATGGAGTGGCTCCGGTGACTGAATTGGAACTAAACCGACGGGGACCTGGGGAATCTACCCTAGCAGATCCACTGGTTACATTGAAACTAGGGACTAGAGGAAATAAAGTGGAATTTTAGTGGATACAGGAGCAACTTATATGGTTTTAAACCAGAGAGAAAAGAATTCGTTACAGATGTGGGAGCTACTGGCCACCAGGAAAAAGAGGAAAAAAAAAAAAAAAAAAGGAGAGGCATTCTTTCTGAAAACTTTCAAGTACAAATTGGAAAAACAAATAGGAATGCACAAGTTTTTATGCATGCCAAATTCTCTAAAATCTTTATTAGGGTGAGAAGCAACATTTAAGGAAGGCAAAATGGAATTTAGAGTTAAAAACAATCAATTAATTGCAGTTTTGAGTTTATCTTTAATTCAACAGAAAAGCAAAAAGGAGGACCTCCCTGAAATAGAACAAATCCTTAATCAGGTATATGTGGGAGTATGGGCTTCTGAAGTTTCAGGTAAGGTGAAAAATGCTTTGCCTGTTAAATTGGAAATAAAAAAGGGGGGCCTGCCCAATTAGAATAAAACAGTATCCCTTAAAATCAGAAGATCAAAGGGAATAAAAAAAATCATTGATAAATTTTAAAATACAGATTATCAATTGAACGTGAATTGGAATATAATACTCCTATCTGGACAGTAAAGAAATATGATGGGATAAGTTGCAGATTGGTTGACGATCTGAGGGCAATCAACAAAATTGCAGAGGATATTCGTCTAGTAGTAGTTAATTCGTATGACTGATTGACTAAATTGAATAATAATCAGAAATGGTTTGCCATCCTAGATTTAAAGGACGCTTTCTTTTGCTTACCATTGGCCAAAGAAAGCCACAATTATTTGCTTTCTAATGGGAAAATCCTGACACAGAAAGGGAAACTCAATTAACCCTGACAGTATTACTACAAGGGTTTAAAAACAGTCCAGCGATTTTTGGAAATCAGCTAGCATGAGAACTCGAATCATGGAAGCCACCTACTGAGACAGGGGACTCTGTTACAATATGTGGATGTCCTGTTAATTGCTACAGAAACAAAGGAAGAAAGTATCCAGTGGACAGTGGAATTATTAAATTTTGTGGGACTGAATGGTTATCGGGTATCCAGACAAAAGGCCCAGCTAATCCAAACCCATGTTTCCTACCTAGGATATGAAATAACAGGAGGACAGAGAGAACATAGAACTGCTAGAAAAGAAGCCATTTGCAAGGCTCCATGACTGTCAACCGTCAAGGAGCTCCAGACATCCCTGGGAATGACTGGATGGTGCAGACTTTGGATCCATGATTATGGTGTTCTGGGAAGACCACTATATGAACTGTTGAAAGGAAACTCTCCCTCTTTAGAATGGATTGATACAGCAGAGGGGAGTTTAGAAATTTAAAAACAGAGCTAATGAGAACTGCAGATCTGTGACTTCTGAATGTGACTAAATGCTTTTGGCTATATTCCTGTGAGAAACAGGGAATAGCTTTGGGGGTCCTTGCTCAGAAACTAGGACCCTACATAAGGGCAGTGGTGTGTTTTTCAAAACAGCTGGATGAAGAGAGCAAAGGATGGCCCAGATGCCTAAAAGCTATGGCAGCAGTCATCACAAATACTGAAGAGGCTTGCGAATTCACCTTGGGACGAAAAATTACTGTACTAGTGTCCCATGTGGTATCAGCAGTCCTGGAGCAGAAAGGAGCCCACTGGTTATCTCCTTGATGTTTTTTTTAAAATACCAGACCACCATTGTAGAACAGGATGATATAGAAATTGTGGTCACTAATGTTGTGAATCCAGCATCCTTTTGCAGGAGTAATCAACAGAACCACTAACACACAACTGCTTGACCACCATAGAGACTGTATATTCGAGCCAACCAGACTTGAAAGAAAAACCTCTGGAAGATGCTGATTCTTGGTTTGCTGATGGTAGTAGCTTCATGAAAAATGGTAAATGAAAGGCAGGATATGCCGTTACCACCACTTCACAGGTAAAAGAAGCTAAAACTTTACCTGCAAATACCTCTGCCCAGAAGGCAGAAATAATATCATTAATAAGAGCCCTGGAACTGGAAAAGATAAAAGGATAAATATTTGGACTGATTCTAAATACGCATTTCACAGTATCACAGTATCACAGTATGTTAGAGATTGGAAGGGACCTCAAAAGATCATCTAGTCCAATCCCCCTGCCGGAGCAGGAACACCTAGATAAGGTTGCACAGGAACGTGTCCAGGCGGGTTTTGAATGTCTCCAAAGAAGGAGATTCCACAACCTCCCTGGGCAGCCTGTTCCAGTGTTCAGTCACCCTCACTGAGAAGAAGTTTCTTCTCAGGTTTAAGTGGAACCTCTTGTGCTCCAATTTGTACCCATTACCCCTTGTCCTTTCACTGTTTGCCACTGAGAAGAGCCTGGCTCCATCCTCGTGACACTCCCCCTTTATATATTTATATACACTAATAAGGTCACCCCTTAATCTCCTCTTCTCCAAACTATAGAGACCCAGCTCCCTCAGTCTTTCCTCATAAGGGAGATGCTCCACTCCCTTAATCATCTTAGTTGCATTTGGTGTGGTCCATGCACATGGTGCTGTCTGGAAAGAACGTGGACTTTTGAACACACAAGGGAAACAGATTAAACATGCTGTAGAAATTCTACAATTACTGGAAGCTGTTCAGCTACCTGAAGAAGTAGCTATTATGTACTGTACTCTGATCAGGAAATTGGAAATAATTTGGCCAATTTTGAAGCCAAACGAGCAGCTGAACAATCTAAAATCATGTCCTTAATCCCTGATGGCAAACTAACAATTGAAAAATATAAACCTAGGTATTCAAAAGAGGATAGAAAATTGATTGAGGATC
Organism: Neopsephotus bourkii; assembly: GCF_033783945.1. Lineage (NCBI taxonomy): Eukaryota > Metazoa > Chordata > Aves > Psittaciformes > Psittacidae > Neopsephotus > Neopsephotus bourkii. Next base: position 72,818 of record NW_026901076.1, on the reverse strand, counting down.
TAAAAGCACAGGAAAATAAAGAGGGTTGAGCTCAGATACCTGATGGGCAAATTGTAATCCCCTATAACCAGCTCTAGAAGTTAGTTCAGATAGAACATAATAAAACTCATTGGGGTAACAACTCTTTGCATAAATATTTAGATAAACAAATTGTAGGAAGGAATCTATACACCACAGTTCAATTAGCGACAAAACAATGTCAGCTATGTCTTAAGAATAATCCTAAGACTGAAAATAGAAATCAAATTGGGACAACTGGTAGAGGACGTTATCAGGGACAGCAGTGGCTAATAAATTTTCTAAATTACCAAGAAAAAGGGGGTTGTCAATATTTGTTGGTGTTAAGGGTTAGTTTTGTAAGAAGGCTAATTCCATCTTTGGCCATTGACCACAACCCTATGTGTGCAGCCATCCAGCCAGTTCCTTATCCACCAAGTGGTCCACCTATCAAATTGATGTCTCTCCAGTTTAGATGCAAGGATGTCATATGGGACAATGTCAAACGCTTTGCACAATTCCAGGTAGATGACATCAACTGCTCCACCCCTGTCCATCAGTTCCGTAGCCCCATCATTGAAGGCCACCAAATTGGTCAGGCAGGATTTCCCCTTAGTGAAGCCATGCTGGCTGTCACTAAGCACCTTGTTGATTTTCATGTGCTTTAGCATGCCTTCCAGGAGAATCTGCTCCAAGATTTTGCCAGGCACAGAGGTGAGACTGACTGGTCTGTAATTCCCCTGGTCATCCATTTTCCCCTTCTTGAAAATGGGGGTTATATTTCCCTTTTTCCAGTCGTCGGGAATTTCACCTGACAGCCATAATTTTTCAAATATGATGGCCAGCGGCTTAGCAACTTCATTTGCCACCTCCTTCAGGACCCACAGATGGATTTCCTCAGGACCCATGGGCTTGTGCACGTTCAGATTTTTAAGATGGTCTCGAACCATTTCCTCTCCTACAGTGGGCCCAAGGTCTTCATTCTCACAGTCCCTGCTTCTGCCTTCCAAGACTTGGGTGGTGCGGTCAGAGCCTTTGCCAGTGAAGACCGAGGTAAAGAAGTCATTCAGAACCTCAGCCTTCTCCAAATCCGGGGTATCTAGTTCTCCCGAGAGATTCCTGAGGGGGCCTACGTTGTCCCTAGTCTGTTCTTTTATTTGCTATGTACCTGTAGACTCCCTTCCTGTTATCCTTAATATCCTTAGCCAAGTTTAATTCTAACTGACCCTTAGCTTTCCTAACCTGCTCCCTAGCTTCCCGGACAACATCCCTGTACTCTTCCCAGGCTCAACAATACATAATAGCTACTCCCTTAGGTAGCTGAACAGCTTTCAGTAGACATAGAATTTCTGAAGCATGTTTAATTTGTTTCTCCTGTGTGTTCAAAGGTCCTCATTCTTTTCAGATGGCACCATGTTCATAAACCACACCAAATGTATATTTAGAATCAGTCCAAATATTTATCCTTTTGTCTTTAGCCAATTCCAGGCCATGTTCCAGAGGTTTCTTTCAAATCTGGCTGGCTTGAATATACAATTTCATATAGTGGCCAAGTAGTCTCATGTTAATAGTTCTGTTGGTTGTTCCTGGAAAAGGATGCTGGATCGACAACATTAATGACCACAATTTCTATATCATCAGGTTGCACAAGGGTGGCCTGGTGTAAGGACCACCAAAGCTATTTCCTGTTATTCATGGGAATATAGCCAAAAGCATTTAGTCACATTCAGAAGTCACAGAGCTGCACCTCTCATTAGCTCTGTTTTTAAATTTCTAAAGCCTTCCTCTGCTGAATCAGTCCATTCCAAAGAGGGAGGGGTTTCTTTTAACAGTTCATATAGGGGTCTTACCAGAACACCATAATTATGCATCCAAAGTCTGCATTGTCCAGTCATTCCCAGGAACGTCTGGAGCTTCTTGATGGTTGACAGTCGTGGAGTTTGACAAATGGCTTCTTTTCTAGCAGTTCCAAGTTCTCTCTGTCCCCCTGTCATTTCATATCCTAGGTATGAAACTCAGGTTTGGATTAGTTGGGCCTTTTGTCTGGTTACCAAATAACCATAATTTTGTTTCTCTTCCATTCATCATAGTTCATAATGGTTTGTTTGCAACACCAAAAGGAGCATTGGACTGTTATGCATGTAATTACAACCATTCCTATTATTTCCAATACAGTAAAAACCAACTGTCTCAACCAGGAGAGATTGGGTACCCATGATGTTAATTTTTCCCAAATTTCTTCAAATCCCCATGAGGTGTTCTCCTGCGCCACCTCATGAAATATTTTAACTTGTTTCCACATTTCCTTTATGTCAGTAGTAAGTCTTCCACTTTGATCTATATAGGAACAACAACTACCATTGATTACAGAACAAACTCCTCCTTGGGATGTTTACAGTGTATCTTATTGCCATTCTATTTTGGAGCACTACTTTAGACAGTCTAGTTATTTCTTCTTGTAATGCTAGAATAGCATCAGCAGTTTGATTTCCCATTTCCTCGATTGCAGCTGAGATATTTACAATCGCTTTTTCTAATTCACTAACACCTAGAGATGGAATAAGCCATCTAACAAAGCTATGGAAAGCAGTGTTTCGTTCTGCTATGGGATTATATCAGTGTTTGATTTTTTTAATAAAACTCCGAACCCAGGTTCCAGAGGGATGAATGTCAATTACTGTAAAGTTTGGAACCACTACTCCTAGTGTGCAAGTCCCTTTCCAGTTAGGAGGCAAAGCCTTATAGGCATTTTCTCCACATAATCAATACTACCCTTTCCCTTCAGGAACGTTCCAATAACCAGTTAAAGGTTTTCAAAGGTGAAGTTGCATGGACCAGCTGCAATATGGGTAATTTCCTACTGACACATTGCCTTGATTAAGAGTTTTTTAGTGGTTACACATTTAACTTCTGACATATTTGAGGCTTGTATCCTTAAAGCCTGTAAATTTGTATGGCCCTTGTCAGTATAAACAGGACCTCCATAATCTATTCCAATTTGTCTTAACGGGGATAGGGAGGCCAATTAAAGGAATACCCAGTCTCTCTCCTGATTTAGGTAGCTGAGTACAGATCCAACAGTCACTCTTGTTTAAGACATTAGTAACATTTTGTATCAATCTCAGATACAGATTTTGATTCCATGCTTCTACACCTGTTATTATACAAGTCCAAATTATGATCGATGCAATCTCATATGTGTGGGTCCTGAAGAGTCGACGCGCCATACTTTTTCTCAGTTCTGATGTGTTTCTGGTTCTGGCACCTTCTTGATTCTTGAGTAATGTATCCAAGCAGGCTGTTCCTTTACCTTCACTGCTGTAAAGGTAGTCAGTAATACCTGGTATGGTCCATTCCACTGCTCTTCTAGGGGATCACCTGCAAAATTCTGAATAAAAAACCAGTCTCCTGGCTTAAAAGGATGAATGGGATAATCTAAACCTCTGGCCCTGGTCCCTAACACTCTGCCATTTATTTCTTCTAACTGTTTTCCCAAGTTTACCAAGAACTGTTGAAGGTATCCTTCTCCTACTTCTTGAAGGCTCTCTCCTTTAAACTGAAATTGATATGGCCTTCCATATAGAATCTCAAATGAGCTAATTCCCTCCTTTGACCGAGGTTTTGTTCTGATTCTCAATAAGGCCAATGGTAATGCTTGATACCAATACAACTTAGTCTCTTGACAAACCTTCCCAAGCTGTTGTTTAATTAAGTGATTCATTTTTTCCACTTGCCCACTGGCCTGAGGCCTATATGGATCATGTACTTGCCAATCTATTTCCAATTTCTTGCTGATTTCTTGTAATAATTTTGCACTGAAATGTGTACCGCAGTCAGAGGAGATAGTTGCTAGTACCCCAAAACAAGGTATTATTTCACTTAATAGCACCTTAATCACTTCTTTTGCATTATTTGTCTGGCAAGGAAATGCTTCTGGCCACCCTGAAAAAGTATCTGTCAATACCAACAAATATCAATAACCTCCTTTTCTAGGTAATTCAGAAAAATCTATTTGCCACTGTTGTCCTGGATAATTCCCTTTTCCAATTGTTCCTATCTGATTCCTGTTTTCAGTCTTAGGGTTATTTTTCAGACATAGTTAACATTATTTTGTCACTAATTGCACTATGTTATATAAATTTCTTCCTATGATCTGTTTGTTTAAATGTTTATACAAGGCATTAGTTCCCCAGTGAGTTTTGTTATGTTCTTCTTGTATCAACTTCCATAATTGATTATAGGGGATCACTATTCGCCCATCAGGTATTTTTATCCAACCCTTTTCATTTTCCCGTCCTTCCAAGTCTTCAATTAGTTTCATATCTTCTTTAGAGTACCTAGGCTTATTTTGCTCAATTACCAGTTTACCCTCAGGAATTAAGGACATCACCTCAAATCTTTCTGTTTCTGCTGCCTTTTTAGCCTCACGATCAGCCAAATTATTTCCAGTCTCTTGATCAGAGTTACCTCTTTGATGTCCTTTACAATGTATGATAGCCACTTCATTGGGTAATTGTACAGCTTCTAACAATCGTAGAAATTCTGTTGCATGTTTAATTTGTCTTCCTGGGTATTTAAAAGTCCTCGTTTGTGGAAGGATGGTTGCATGACAGAGGAAGACCTGCATTCCTTGGAGTGAGCAACCCAGTCTTTAGGGTGTAAGGGAAAAGGCCAGGGCCTAGCCCTGGCTCTTGACCTTTCTTGAACGCCTTTAGCTGAGAACAGTAAACAACTCTTGAGGAAGTGCCCCGGGGACTTTCCAGAAGTACATCTTGCTTGAGCAATGTAAGCAATCCTGTGGACAGCTTGCCATCACCAATCAGATGAGAGACCGTGGCGTGTGACAGCGGGCGATCACCAGTCAGAGGTGAGACCGTGGCGTGTGACAGCGGACGATCACCAGTCAGAAGAGAGACCGTGGTGTGTGACAGCAGGCGATCACCAATCAGAAGAGAAACCGTGGCGCGTGACAGTTGTTGGGGACCAATGATAACTTTGCTTTATGCGCGCGGCTTACTTTAAATCCTATATAAGCACTGCGTATGCAGACAATAAACGAGAACGATCATACTCATATTGAGGTTGCGTCGTTACTCCGGGCCCGACTCCCGCTCCGACACTCGTTCTTTCCAAATTGCTCCATGTGCATGAACTACACCAAAGGCATATTTGGAATCAGTCCATATGTTTATCCGCTTGTCCTTTGCCATCTCCAAGGCTCTAGTCAGGGCTATTATTTCTGCCTTTTGTGCTGAGGTGTTAGAGGGTAAAGGTTTAGCTTCTATTACCTTTGAAGTTGTAGTTATGGCATACCCTGTTCTTCGTTTACCATCTTTAACAAAGCTGCTGCCATCGGTGAACCAGGAATCTGCATCCTCCAGAGGCTCCTCCTTCAGATATGGTCAGCTTGAATATACTGTCTCTATAGTGGCCAAGCAGTCGTGAGTCAGCGGTTCAGTAGGGGTTTCCTGAAGGAAAGATGCAGAACACCATAATCATGGATCCAGAGTCGACACCATCCTGTCACTCCCAGAAATGTCCGGAGATCTTTAACCGTAGATGGTCGTGGTGTTTGGCAGATTGCTTCCTTCCGAGCTGCTCCAAGTTCTCGTTCTCCTGTTATTTCTTATCCTAAATAAGATACTCTAGTTCGAATTAGTTGAGCCTTCAATTTAGATACCTGGTATCCATTTAGCCCTAGAAAGTTTAACAATTCTACAGTCCATTGTACACATTCTCTCTCAGTTTCCGTAGCAATTAACAGGTCGTCAACATATTGCAGTAAAGTGCCTGTCTGGGTGGGTGGTTCCCAGGATTTGAATTCTTGTGCCAATTGATTTCCAAAAATGGTTGGACTGTTTTTAAATACCTGAGGTAACACTGTCCAGGTGAGCTGTGTCCTTCTTCCTGTTTCAGGGTTTTCCCATTCGAAAGAAAATAAATGTTGACTTTCTTTGGCCAGGGGCAGACAGAAAAATGCATCCTTTAAGTCCAGAACGGTAAACCACTCCTGATTAGTATTCAATTTAATCAATAAGGTATATAGATTAGCTACTACTGGATGAATATCCTCCACAGTTTTGTTGATTGCTCTGAGATCTTGAACTAATCTGTAACTTTTCCCATAGGATTTATTTAATGGCAAGATAGGAGTATTATATTCTAATTCACATTCAATTAATAATCCTTTTTCTTTTTAATTATTTCTTTGTTTCCCTTTTGATCCTTCAATTTTAAGGGATATTGTTTTGTTCTAATTGTGCAGGCCCCCCTTTTATTTCTACTTTAACAGGCAAAGCATTTTTCGCCTTACCTGGAACTTCAGACACCCATACTCCCAGGTATACCTGATTAAGGATTTCTTCTATTTCAGGGAGGTCCTCCTGTTTGCTTTTCTGTTGAATTAAATATAAACTCAAAACTTCAATTAATTGATCTTTTTTGACTCTTAATTCCATTTTGCCTTCTTTAAATATTGCTTCTCACCCTAATAAAGATTTTTGGAGGATTTGGCATCATGTATAAAAATTTATGCATACCTATTTGTTTTCCCAATTTATACTCTAAAGGTTTCAGAAAGAATGCTTTTCTTTGGTTTTGTTTCCTTTTTTTTTTTTTTTTGTACTTGAAAGTTTTCAGAAAGAATGCCTCTCCTTTTTTTTTTTTTTTCTCTTTTTCTTGGTGGCCAGTAGCTCCCACATCTGTAACTAATTCTTTTCCTTCTGATTTAACGCCAAATAAGTTGCTCCTGTATCCACTTAAAAATTTCACTTTATTCCCTCTAGTTCCTCATTTTAATTTAATCAGTGGATCTGCTAGGGTAGATTCCGCAGGTCCCTGTCAGTCTAGTTCTAATTCAGTCACCAGAGCCACCCCATGGCACTCCCCCCAGGGCAGTCTCACTTCCAACATCCAAACTCCTTACACTACTCACACTGATCCCATCCCACAGGAGAATTAATTATTTTTCTATAAAGTTAGTAAATTCTTTTCCTATATTATTTATGACAGTTATCCATGTTCCTTCTATCAATTTCTGAAGTGATCTTGATATACATTGTATTATGCAAGGTACAATCATTAAAATGAGTAGTCCTATAACCAGGATTAGAAGGCCTTGTTTAAGTATTTCCCTGAACCATCCAGTAAGTCTTAGGTTATTTAGCCATTCATCCAATCCGCCTCCAACAACTCTAAGCTCTTGCATATTTTCCTGTAATTTTCGGAGCTTAGAATTAATTGATTCAGAATGGTCAGATAAGTTCATGCAGCACATACCTTCGAAATCCTCACAACCATGTCCATGGGCCAATAATAAAAAGTCAATTGCTGCTCGGTTTTGCAAAGATGCATGTCTTACACTATCTGTGTCTGTGGCAAGCGAGGATATCACATCTGAAGTTATATTTAATTGCTTAGCCACCCAACATGCCAAATGATGTATATCTGCCAATGCTTTTCCTGCAGCTACACTTGGTACAAATAATGCTGCCAAAAATCTTGCTGTGTCATTCCAGATTCTCGAAGTGGAATCACAATTCAGGCCTAATTGTCCAATGGTCGTTTGTGTCTGCGAAGGCTATCCTTCAAATCCTGGACTAAATGCCTTTTGGAGGCTGCAAACAGGGACAATTTACCTAGATAACATGGTCCTCCAAAGGGTTTAGAAGGAATTCCTGGCCATGCACGGTCTCCACATATCAAGAAATATCCTGGGGGTAGAGCTTTAGGATATTCATCACTGTACCGTAACATTGGAGATGATCCTGAGCAGTAAGCGGTTATATTATGATACCATGTTTTCTCGCTAGTTACTTTGGTCTCAGGGACTGTGCTTGACCATGTATTAAAAGTTATACAGCTCTGATTAGCTTTGTCAGATCCCAGGAGTTGGAGTTCTTGCATGGGGATTATTTAAGTTTTTTATTATTACCCCCATTTGGGTTGATGCAACTGTCCAATCGGTCCCATGAGCTCTTTTGACCATTTTGATCACTGTGGTAAGATTTAGAATCGAATCATTCCTTACCCATTCCTGAAAATCAAAGGGGTTCAAGTATGGTATACCAATTAGGAACATTTGAAAGGGATTTCCCACCTGTGCCAAGGTCAGGCAAAAATCAGTAATCCCAGTCCTGTTTGCCCATGTGAGCCAGACATTCGTATTTGAACCCAGTATTGACATTTCTTTATCTATGTCTTGGACCATGGTATCAATATAAAGGATTAGTATTAATAACTGCTTCATAACCAACTATGTTACTTAAATATGTTTGTCTATTATAATTGGGCCAAGCTTCATATAGTATGTGCAGCACTTGCACTATACTACCCTTATATCATATCCAGGTAGTAAGTGATAGTCGGATTTATATTCTGATTACAATTGCACTGGAAGTCGCAGACCCAACCCTGCATGCAGGCGGTTCAGGACATTGGTCGCTCAAGTCTGACCCAGGAGATGACAGTCTTGTTCGGCAGCATCCTGAATGACCAAGCAGCCTTTTTCAAGGACAGCACTGCTTGCTCCATATGGAGAGAGGCCTAGAAAAGGTGGCCTAACCAAAGCTCATCTCCCCCTCCACCTGGTTGGCTAGCCGTGGCCAACGGGCATCTTCTATTGCGGTCAATTAAAAACAAAGAGACAAAGGCATACACCTGCCTCCAAAGGTGTGTCCAGATTGACACTCGCATGTTGGAACATCAGAACCATGCTTGATACAGTGAACAGTGGGCGTCCTGAGCGCCGTTCTGCGCTAATTGCCCATGAATTGTCACGTCTTAACATCGATATCGCTGCACTCAGTGAAGTTCGCCTTCACGAGGAAGGTAGCCTCAAAGAACATGGTGCTGGCTATACACTCTACTGGTCAGGCAAACCCAAAACTGAAAGTCATCTTTCTGGAGTCGGCTTCATGATTAAAAACTCCATAGCCTCCAAACTTGAAAATCTGCCGATAGGTCATTCCGACCGTATTATCTCCTTACGTCTTCCACTGCACAATAAGCAACACGTTGTTCTTTTCAGCATATATGCTCCAACTCTGCAAGCTGACCCTGCAGAAAAAGAAAAATTCTACTCCGACCTGCGTCACCTCACTCAGAAAGTTCCTATAGAAGATAAGATCATAATCCTTGGTGACTTCAACGCCCGAGTAGGAAAAAACTTTGAAGCCTGGAAAGGAGTACTAGGCAAGCACGGTGTTGGCAACTGCAATGATAACGGTCGTCTCTTACTAGAGTTCTGTGCAGAGCAACAGCTTACCATCACCAACACTATCTTCCAGCAGAAAGACAGCTGGAAGACAACCTGGATGCATCCACGATCTAAACATTGGCACCTTATTGATTATGTTTTAGTGCGCCAGAGAAATATTCGTGATGTCTGCCAGACCAGAGTGATGCCTAGTGCAGAATGCCAAACAGACCACTGCCTTGTGCGTTGCAAACTTAATTTCCACTTCAAGCCCAAACCTAAGAGGGGCGGCATTCCAAGGAGGAGGCTCAATGTTGATAATCTTCAAATAGCTGCAGTGAGGGACAGCTTTCAGGCTAACCTTCAAACTAGGCTTGAAGACCAACTTATAGATTCTTCTCCTGAAGCGCTTTGGCAACATATCAAAAACAGCATCCTGCAGTCCTCCGTAGAATCCATTGGGTTCTCCTCAAAGAAAAACAAAGACTGGTTTGACGATAGCAACCAGGAGGTCCAGGAATTGCTGACAAAAAAGAGATCTGCTCATCAAGCACACCTCGCTCAGCCACTCTGCCATGTAAGAAAAGCAGCCTTTCGTCTTGCATGTAGCAAACTCCAACAGAAACTTAGAGACATCCAGAACAAGTGGTGGGTCAACCTAGAAGAAAAGACTCAACTATGTGCAGATTTGGGTGACCACAGAGGATTCTATGAGGCTCTGAAGGCAGTGTATGGACCCACATTCCAGGTTCAAAGCCCCTTACTTGGTGCAGATGGCCAAACGCTTCTTACAGATAAAATCTCCATCCTGAATCGTTGGTCTGAACATTTTCAAACCCTCTTTAGTGCTAATCGTGTAGTCCAAGGTGAAGGAATCCAGCACATTCTGCAACATCCGGTGAAAAACGAATTGGATTTAGCCCCTACCATGGGAGAGACTCTTAAGGCCATACAGCAGGTGAAAACTGGCAAGGCAGCTGGGGTTGACGGAGTCCCACCTGAAATATGGAAGCATGGAGGCCAAGCACTCCACGCTAAATTTCATGAGCTAGTTTTGTGCTGTTGGGAACAAGGCAAAATACCATCAGACTTTCGTGACGCAATCATCGTCACTCTGTATAAGAAAAAAGGTGCCAAGTCAGACTGCTCAAACTACCGTGGTATAACTCTGCTCTCCATTGCTGGTAAAATTCTTGCAAGAGTACTATTGAACAGACTAGTACCTGCCATCGCAGAAGAACTTCTACCTGAAAGTCAGTGTGGTTTCAGGGCTAATAGAAGTACCACAGACATGGTATTTGCTCTCAGACAATTGCAAGAAAAGTGTAGAGAACAGAATAAGGGGTTATACGTAACTTTCGTTGACCTCACCAAAGCTTTTGACACTGTGAGCAGGAAAGGCTTGTGGCTGATCTTAGAACGATTAGGTTGTCCCCCCCAAGTTCCTGAAAATGATTATTCTGTTACATGAGGATCAGCAAGGCCAAGTCAGGTATGGTGATGCACTCTCTGAGCCTTTCCCAATAACCAATGGTGTGAAACAAGGTTGCGTTCTCGCACCGACCTTATTCACAATCTTCTTCAGCATGATGCTCCAAAGGGCTACAGCAGACCTCGACGAACAAGACGGCATTTATATTCGATATTGTACCGATGGTAGCCTATTCAATCTAAGGCGACTGAAGGCCCACACTAAGACCCTAAACCATCTTGTCCGTGAACTGCTCTTTGCTGATGATGCCGCCCTTGTTGCCCACACAGAAGCAGCTCTGCAGCGTTTAACATCTTGCTTTGCGGAGGCGGCTGAGGTTTTTGGGCTGGAAGTCAGCTTGAAGAAGACAGTAGTCCTCTACCAACCTGCACCCCAAGAAGATTATCGCCATCCCCATATTACCATCGGCGAGTCAGAGCTTCAGGAGTTCAGCTATCTGGGAAGCATCATTTCCTCGGATGCCACGATCGACAAAGAGATAGACAACAGAATAGCAAAGGCATATAGAGCCTTTGGAAAACTCCATAAAAGAGTCTGGTGCAATAAACACCTGAAGAAAAGTACAAAGATCAGTGTCTACAGAGCCATTGTATTGTCTACTCTTTTATATGGGTCTGAATCATGGGTCATCTATCGTCATCACCTGCGACTCCTGGAACGCTTTCATCAGCGCTGCCTCCGTACAATTCTAAACATCCATTGGACTATGTGTCTAATGTCACTGTCCTCGAACAGGCAGGGGTCACCAGCATCGAGGCCACATTGCTGAAACTGCAGCTGCGCTGGGCAGGGCATGTCTCTAGAATGAAGGATCACCGCCTCCCCAAGATCGTGTTTTACGGTGAACTTGCCACGGGTAGCCGTAAGAGAGGTGCCCCAAAGAAGAGATACAAGGACTCCCTGAAACAATGCCTTAGCCTTGGCCATATTGACTACCATCAGTGGTCCACCTTGGCCTCCAATCGGGAGACTTGGAGGCACACCATACATAATGCCGCTGACTCCTTTGAGAGTTCACGAAGAACTAGTCTCAAGGAGAAAAGACAATGTAGAAAGAATCGTGCCCCGCCTATACCACCCAAGGAGACCTTCTGCTGTGCTTTTTGTACCCGGATTTGCCTATCCCACATCAGCCTTCTTAGTCATCAGCACGCTTGCAATACACTATGTGGGAATTGAAAATGAGGCAGCTCGCTGATGCCCAGGCTTCTGAAAACTTAGCATTGAGGGCACGTGACCCACTGTGAATGGTTACTGCCGATGTATTATTGGGTCAAGCTGATTTTGGCACCTGTGCAAGCTAGGATTTGTAAGGCGGGCTTGCATAAAGTTAAACAATTGGCACTGTGTGCTTTGAAAACTGTCCCTGACTCTGGTAAACAGAGACAGCCTTTTGTCCGAATCAAACAAGAGGCAAACGAGCTGTTTATTAAGTTTTTAGACTGACTTAATAAGGCTCTGGAGAAGCAGATTGATAAAGAGAAAGAACATGAATATATTTTCAAACAACTTGCTATTGCGAATGCTAAGCCTGACTGTCAGAAAGTATTGTGGCCATTATGAGATCTGAGCATAGATGATATGTTAAATGCTTGTATGAATGTCGGGTCTAGACAACATGATCTGTCTCTGATTGTGGAAGCATTTGTGGCATTGTCGGTTAAGTCACAGCAGTGCTTTTTGTGTGGTCAGTACGGCCATTTGAAAAAAGACTATCCGAAAATAAAAGCAAATAATAAAAGGGGAGCACCTAGAATTTGCTGCGCTGTTGTAAAGGGCATCATTATGTAAGTCAGTGCCAATTGAAATTAGACCAGGATGGCCAGCCTTTAACTTTACTGGGAAACCACAAGCAAGCCAGGGGCTGCGCCATGATAACAAATTACCCCTCAGAATGGCCCCCTCGGGGAGCTGCCGAAGTTTGCATGCAGCAAGCGGTGGCGCCAAAGTGGACCTGACCACTTTGGAAGAGACAATAATTCAAGACACATTAGTTGTGCTTATTCCAACAGTCACTTCGGGCATGGAAAGGCAGCGTTGTTAACTGGACAAACCTCTATAGCAATAAGGGGTCTTTTTGTGCTGCAAGGGGTCATTTGTTAGGAATTGTTGATAGTGGAGCAGATGTTAGTCATTTCTGCATCACAATGGCTCCATCATTGTCATTTAATGGACGCTCATGCCTCATTATTGAGAAATGGTGGTTGAACTTCTCCAAAGCAGAGCAATGAGCTTGTTATTTTCGGACTGGAATGGGGATCTGGCTCTATTAGTCCTTTTGTGTTATCTGGATCTCCTACCCTATGGGGCAGAGACTGTTAAAGTGTGGGTGACGGGATAGAAATAGTTAACGAAATTACAGTATCACAGTATCACAGTATGTTAGAGATTGGAAGGGACCTCAAAAGATCATCTAGTCCAATCCCCCTGCCGGAGCAGGAACACCTAGATAAGGTTACACAGGAACGTGTCCAGGCGGGTTTTGAATGTCTCCAAAGAAGGAGATTCCACAACCTCCCTGGGCAGCCTGTTCCAGTGTTCCGTCACCCTCACTGAGAAGAAGTTTCTTCTCAGGTTTAAGTGGAACCTCTTGTGTTCCAATTTATACCCATTTCCCCTTGTCCTTTCATTGTTTGCCACTGAGAAGAGCCTGGCTCCATCCTCGTGACACTCCCCCTTTATATATTTATATACACTAATAAGGTCACCCCTCAATCTCCTCTTCTCCAAACTATAGAGACCCAGCTCCCTCAGCCTCTCCTCATAAGGGAGATGCTCCACTCCCTTAATCATCTTAGTTGCCCTGCGCTGGACTCTCTCCAGCAGGTCCCTGTCCTTCTTAAACTGAGGGGCCCAGAACTGGACACAATATTCCAGATGAGGTCTCACCAGGGCTGAGTAGAGGGGAAGGAGAACCTCTCTCGACCTACTAACCACCCCCCTTCTAATACACCCCAGGATGCCATTGGCCTTCTTGGCCACAAGGGCACAGTGTCGGCTCATGGTCACCCTGTCGTCCACTAGGACCCCCAGGTCCCTCTCCCCTACACTGCTCTCTAACAGGTCGTTCCCCAATCTATACTGGAACCTGGGGTTGTTCCTGCCCAGATGCAGGACTCTACACTTTCCCTTGTTATATTTCATCAAGTTATTCCCCGCCCAACCCTCCAGCCTGTCCAGGTCTCTCTGGATGGCAGCACAGCCTTCTGGCGTGTCGGCCACCCCTCCCAGCTTAGTGTCATCAGCAAACTTGCTGATAGTACACTCAATTCCCTCATCTAAATCGTTGATGAATATATTAAATAATACTGGTCCCAGTACCGACCCTTGAGGCACTCCACTAGATACAGGCCTCCAACTAGACTCCGCCCCATAGACTACAACTCTCTGGCTTCTCTCCTTCAGCCAGTTCACAGTCCACCTCACTACCCGATCATCCAGACCACACTTCCTCAATTTAGCCGCAAGGATGCTGTGGGAGACCGTGTCAAATGCTTTGCTGAAGTCAAGGTAGACCACATCCACCGCTCTGCCATCATCCATCCACCGTGTTATTTCCTCATAAAAGGCTACGAGATTGGTCAAGCATGACTTCCCCTTGGTGAAGCCATGTTGACTGCCCCTCATAACCCTCTTATCCTTGATATGCCTTAAGATGGCACCAAGGATAAGGTGTTCCATCACTTTCCCAGGAATGGAGGTGAGGCTAACCGGTCTATAGTTACCCGGGTCCTCCTTCTTGCCCTTTTTGAAGACAGGAGTGACATTTGCTTTCCTCCAGTCCTCAGGCACCTCTCCCGTTTCCCAAGACTTGGTAAAGATGATGGAGAGCGGTCTAGCAATGACCTCAGCCAGTTCCCTCAGCACCTGCGGGTGCATCCCATCTGGACCCATGGATTTATGAATGTCCAGATTGCTCAACTGGTCTTTAACCCATTCCTCATCAACTAAAATTGATCCAGGTGTTATCGCCCTGGTCGCTTAAGCCTTGGGAACTGTGAAGAAAACACCAGGTGTTAATGCCCTGCTCAGCCTAAGCCTTGGGAACTGTAAAGAGAACAAAGAAGGATAAAGATCTGTTAGAAAAACAAAGCAGACGGTTTGCAAGATTGTCCCGGGTTCAGCAGTATCAGTCAATTTTCTCCTTCTTAGTAGCTGGTGCAGCGCTGTGTGATGTGGACTATTGTCTATTCACATATCAATTTGGTGAGACAGGCAGGAGACATCTGTTTGGCTGCAGGATTGGCAGAGGGGCGGACATCCTAGGCGCCCCAGGCCACTTGCCTGGAGGAGCTCCGCTCCTGGTCCACTCACTGCGGGGACAGAGAGCAACCTGTGCCAGCAACGGAAGAACGGTATGCTTAAACTTTGTTGATAATTTTGGAGGGTCTATAAGTCGTACGCTTGACCCGGGGCTGCTGGTACAGCGTGCAGAGACGTCTGGCGCACAGCATAGTTCCCCTGGTAGGTAGAGCTTGCAAGCACGAAGGGATTCACTGACCGATAGAGCGGTCGATAGTGACCCTGGGAGTGGGTCAGGTGAACCCAGTATTCATCTGATGATAGAGCAGCAGTTTTTATTGGACGGATCCTAAGAGCTCGTGGGCTAAGAGAGCCCGCCGATAGAGCAGCCAAACATCAATCGAGCTCCAGGTTTCACTGACGGGTGCAAGAATCCATCTGGTGGTAAGTGAAACCCACTATGAATGTGTGGGATCCCGAATGTAAGTGGTTTGTGTGACTGAGATGTGGCATAGCTACAAAGCGAGTGCGGAGTCCCGATCCACGGTTCTGTATTCTCCGGGAGGGGAACGGCCAGAAACAGACAAAGTCTTTATGTTGTCTGTCCTGTTTGCATCATATATGTTATAACTATAAGCTGCTAAAAGCTGGGTGGGGGGAGGTAAATTACCCTTCCCTCTGATGCAGAGGGTTGACCAATGTACAGGGGGGTTGTACAGGGGGGTTAGAGGAATTTGCTTGCATTAGAGGAATTTACTTGCCTAGACAAGGTATTGTCTGTTGTAAGTGCTTACTAAGCAGAACAAAGACACCAAGTCCTATTGATAAGCAAAAGCAGACACCTGGTCCTATTGATAAGCAAACACCTGATTATAATGATAAGTAGCTATTGATAAGGAAAAGCAGGCGCCGGATATGGGAAGAAGCAGATGGTTTATGGCTGGGGCACCGACCAAACCCTAAGACCATATGTGTGAAGACTAAAAGGTGACAAGTTCAAGAAGAGGAAGACTCATTTACTTCATCTTGAAGACCCCTACCCACAAGAGGAAGACTCATTTACTTCATCTTGAGACCCCTGCCCATGACCAGAGGGGGCACTGCGCAGGCGCAGAGGACTTTCTAGGTCATTATAATACGAAGCGGGGATAGGATATGAATATGTATAGGCGTATTGTGCAACCTTGTAACTTTAGAGGATAAATGTAGAGGGAAACAGCACTGATGCAAGCATGCCTTTTGGAGGATCAATCCCCCGTGCGTCTTCAGCTAAATAAAGCATACCTACTTTACAACTTTAACGAAGTTGTAGAGTCTATTCCGCTAACACCTCAGTGAACGATACTGTGAAAAATACTCACTGATTCAAGGGAAGAAGGGGGCTTGTTTCTTGTCTTGCAAAATTCATCTGTAATCATTAGGCAGCTTAAGAACTGGGGAAGGGTAGAATTACCCCTCCCACAGTGGTTATCTTTGCAGCAGGTAGCAGATCCTGAATTTTTTGGTGCGACACACAGAGCAGACCCTTCGATACTCGAGAGGGATCCTGTGTGTACCCTGTGGAAATATTACTATGTATTATTAGTGGCATTTTACATGGATAATATGGCAGTGTCCACTGTGTAAATTTTACTTTTATAGTAATTCACAAGAAGAGTGGATTTGGAGATATTGTTTTGGGTGTATTTGGAGATATTGGGGGGCTCACCACACTCGCCACAAGGGATGTCTTTTGGGACCCAAAATATACGGATTGGTTTGTGGAAATAGTCACAAAGACCCAAGGACTTGCCGAGAAATAAGGGCAGATCAGTGGAATAGAATTTGTAGGGGATATCAAAGGGAGTTTGAGGGAAAGTACCCTGTATCGAAAATTCGGTCATTGGAAAAATGAGTACCCAAGGAATAAGGAAAAGCAAACATGGATGATTGACGGAGACCGGGGGAATCTTCCCTAGCAGATCCACTGGTTATAATAGAGCTAGGGGATAAAACAAGAAAAAGTAGAATTTTAATAGATACAGGGGCAACATATTCAGTTTTAAACAAAAAATTGATACCTGTGAGGAAGAAAGATTATCGCTGTAAAAGGGGTGACTGGCCAAAGTGAGAAGACTTATTTTTGTAAACCATTAAAATATCAATTGGGAAAGCAATGGGGCATTCATAAATTTTTATATATGCCCAATTCTCAAAAAGCCCTCCAGGGAAGAGATTTATTAGAAAAATTAGAAACAACTATCACTTTTAAAGAAGGCGAGATCACCTTAAAAATAAATGACCAACAGTATATAAAAATGTTAAGCTTAATCCTGATTGCACAACGAACTGAGGCGGAGGTCAGAGGGGATATATCGGATCAGGTGTTTCCAGGTTTGCCCAATAATTGAGAGATTTTTACAATTAGGATTATTAAAAGAATGCCAATCTGATTTTAACCTTGCCTGTCCGTAAACCTAATGGAGTGGTCCAAGATTTGTGAGCCATTAATAAAGTCACTGAAGATCTCTACCCTGTGATAGCAAACCCATGTTGGGTGCCAAAAAGAACTGTCGTGGTTTAAACCCAGCCAGACAGCTTGTGCACTAACTCGCCCTCTTCTTGCCCTCCCCCTACTCCTGGAGGGACAGAGAGGAGAATCGAAAAGAATGCAACTCCCACGGGTTGAGATAAGAACAGTTTAGTAACTAAGGTATAACACAAATCACTGCTGTCTCCACGAACTAATAAGAAAGAAACACTACCTTTCTTGGGTGCAGTGGGGTTCTGGAGACTGCACATCACAAATTACAGTTTCATTGTAAGCCCTCTCTATTATGTGACCCGTAAGAAGAATGATTTTAAATGGGGACCTGAGCAACAATAAGCCTTTGAGCAAAGGGGAGGCTGCAGTGCAGACTTCGGGGTGTAGAGAGTGCCTGCAGTGCTCTGGTGAGGGAAAGGTGCACAATGGACAGGGCTGCACTGGGTGCTCCCTGGTGGAGGTTCTCCTGCAGCAGGTGACTGAGCTGCAGGAAGCTATTAATAGGCAAAATCTTGGAGCAGATTCTCCTGGAAGGCATGCTAAGGCACATGACAATCAACAAGGTGCTTGGTGACAGCCAGCATGGCTTCACTAAGGGGAAATCCTGCCTGACCAACTTGGTGGCCTTCTATGATGGGGCTACAGAACTGATGGACAGAGGTAAAGCAGTTGATGTCATCTACCTGGACTTGTGTAAAGGGTTCGACACTGTCCCACACGACATCCTTGTCTCTAAATTGGAGAGACGTAAATTTGATGAATGGACCACTCGGTGGATAAAGAACTGGCTGGACGGCCGCACACAAAGTGTTGTGGTCAATGGCTCAATGTCCGGCTGGAGACCAGTAACGAGTGGTGTCCATCAGGGATCGGTGTTGGGACCGGTCTTGTTTGACATCTTTGTCGCTGACATGGACAGTGGGATTGAGTGCGCCCTCAGCAAGTTTGCTGATGACATCAAGCTGTGTGGTTCAGTTGATACGCTGCAGGGAAGGAATGCCATCCAGAGGGACCTTGATATGCTTGTGAGGTGGGCTGATGCCAACCTCATGAAGTTTATCCATGACAAGTGCAAGGTCCTACACCTATGTCGGAGCAATCCCAGGCACAGCTACAGGCTGGGCAGAGAAGAGATTCAGAGCAGTCCTGCGGAGAAGGACTTGGGGGTGCTGGTTGATGAGAAAATGAACATGAGCCGGAGGTGTGCGCTTGCAGCCCAGAAAGCCAACCGTATCCTGGGCTGCATCAAAAGGAGAGTGACCAGCAGGTCTAAGGAGGTGATTCTGCCCCTTTACTCTGCTCTTCTGAGGCTTCATTTGGAATATTGTGTACAGTTCTGGTGTCCTCAAAATAAAAAGGACATGGAACTGTTGGCACAAGTCCAGAGGAGGTCCACGAGGATGATCATGGGACTGGAGCACCTCCCATATGATGATAGGCTGAGGAAGTTGGGGCTCTTCAGCCTGGAGTAGAGAAGGCTGCGTGGTGACCTCATAGCAGCCTTCCAGTATCTGAAGGGAGGCTATGCCAGTGCTGGGGAGGGACTCATCATTAGGGACTGTAGTGGCAGGACAAGGGGTAATGGGTTAAAACTTAAACAGGGGAAGTTTAGATTGGATATAAGGAAGAAATTATTTCCTGTTAGGGTGGTGAGGTGGTGAGGCACTGGAATAGGTTTCCCAGAGAGGTTGTAAATGCTCCATCCCTGGCAGTGTTCAAGGCCAGGTTGGACGAGGCCTTGGGTGATATGGTTTATAGCGAGGTGTCCCTGCCCATGACAGGGAGGTTGGAACTTGATCTTAATGTCTTTTCCAACCTTGCCTATTCTATGTTTCTATGATTCTATGAAGAATGTGATTCGGAGAAAACTCCAGGAACAAACTTGCCAACAAAGTTTTCAAGCTGACAAGCAGGTATTCTTTATTGCAGTGCCGGGAGACACGGGGGATAGGTCCTCCTAACGTGTGTCTCCCCGATTGCCACACAAGCCGTCCTTTTATAGCCCCTGGGAATGAATACATATTCATGAGGCTACATATGGATTACATCATTTTCCAGAGAGTTCCCCGCATGCGTACAGAACTGTGGTGGTGCTCTCTGAGGGTCATTTACTTCTTCCAACAATCTTCATCACTTTTGGCAGCCTTTGACGCATGCGCAGTAGATGCTCATACCAGTTTAATTGGTTTGTTAGCACCAGAGACATAATAATCTTATCCTCCTACTTATCAGTTAGTTTAACTGTAGCCCATCCTGGACACCTGCAGTTCCCAGATACCCCTTATCCCTGTGTCCTGTTTATCTCGGCTGTTTTTTTCTTAAAGCTATGTCAAATATAATGATTTATCTTGTGAGAATTCTCAGTATGTTCTCTAGCTGCACTTCCTCTATATATTTTTCTCTATGTATCCTGCACCTCAGTAATTTTCCATTGCTACTGTTACAAAGCCATCAAACTTAACATTTCTTAAAGCTACTTCTAATGATTTCTATATCCCATTTTGTAATTTTGTGCCCCCCCTTGTCTCAAATGTTACCACAAACGTGGACTCACATAGTCATTGATTTAAAAGACTGTTTTTTCATTATACCTCTTGCCCAAGATGCTTCGCGATTTGCCTTTTCTGTGCCTTCGATCAATGCTGCAGAGCCACATAAAAGATATCATTGGAAAGTGTTGCCACAGGGCATGAAAAACAGTCCTGCACTATGCCAGCAATTTGTCGCGGCAGTTTTGAGCCCTATATGAGAGTGCTTTGGGAATGTTTTAATCTAGCATTATATGTTTATATATATATATCCATATATATATTGCATATCCATATATATGGATATTATATATATTATATAATGTTCCTGTGGACAAGAATAAAGAATCTAAACGATTTACAAAAGCTCTTAGGAACCATAAATTGGATACATCCTCTCTTGGGAATATCTATGGAAGAACTCCATCCCCCTCTTCAATTTATTGGAGGGGGTCTGTGTTTGACATCTCCTCGAACACTCACCCCCTCTGCGTGAACCGCCCTTGATAAAGTGTTTGTAAAATTAACCAGTCAAGTTGCTCATAGGTGAAAAATAGACCACCTATTAGCCTTTTCATTTTTTCTTCATTTTTTTCAACCCTATGGGCTCTTAGCACAGTGGGCTCCACAAGACGTAGATCCACTGATTATTTTGGAATGGATATTTTTATCACATAATTTTGGAAAAACAGTTACAACAGCCATTGAAATAATAGCTATGGTCATTCAGAAAGGAAGAGAGCGGTTATTGACTTTAGATGGTGTTGAACCTAATATTATCTATCTGCCTCTTGATACAAAACAAGCAACCTTTTTAACTCACCAGTCCTTTGCTTTTGTGTGCTCTAGCAGATTTTACAGGGCAAATTAATATTCATTTCCCAGGACACAAAATTGTGCAATCCCTACGTTCTCTTCCCCTTTTGCCTGCTTCACAATCAACTATTACGCCAGTAACTGAGGGCCTCACAGTATTCACTAAGTCTGGCAAGGCAGGCAGAGCAGTTTGGAAAGATGCTAAAGGACGCTGGAAAAATGATATACACATTGTCACAGGATCATCTTAGGTAGTAGAACTCTCTGCTGTAGTCCATGTTTTTAAATTATGGACTACTCCAATAAATATTATAACATGGAAGTTACAAAAACCATAAAAACAGATAATGGCCCAGGTTATATAGCACACAAAACACAAGCATTTCTTCAACAGTAGGGAATTCAACATGTCACAGGTATTCCACATTCTCCCACAGGCCAAGCCATTACTGAACACACACATAGCACCCTTAAAACTGTGTTGCAGAAACAAAAAAGGGGGAGTTCAGGGTTAACCCCACAAGAACGCATAGTAAAAGTTTGTTATGTTTAAATTTTTTAGATCGCTGGATGGAAGATGGACCTCCTATACAGTGCCAGTTCGGGGGTTCTAAGAATTTTGAACAGTGGAAAGCTCATGTTAAAGTATGTAATCTTGAAAATCATGAATGGGAAGGCCTTCTCCCTTTAATAACTTGTGGATGATGGTATGCTTATGCTTCCACAGATAAAGGACCTTGTTGGGTCCCTGCATGATGGGTTCGTCCTGCCTTGTCTTCTGTCCCTTCATCACAAGAGGACTGACCCTACCATAGTTTCTCACCCAGCCAAAAGACAACATTAGCCAATGTGACAGGACAAGACACCCTGTACCTGTCAGTTGCCACACATACGAGTCCTTTCAGACTGCTGTTGGAAGCAATGCCAGCCTTGAATCCTGTGGACACGAGGGATGGCTGGGGGGTTTAACAACACAGCCGCAAGAAATTGATTTGTTAAGATCGCTAAAAATGAATATGTATCTGTATTTTCATTATATAGTTTGAAACCAGTTGTTAGCGCAGAATGTTAACTGTTCTTTAACTGTTTATTTGCTAGGCTAGAAGCACGAGTGAAAAAAATTGTATTAAGAATGCTTGTTCTGTTAGTATTTATTAGCTTATACAGTTTCTTATTAATCGAGCCCTTAAGCAGGTGTTGATAGTGAATATACAAAACAAAGAAGGGGGAGATGTGGGGAGTGAAGGTGATAAGATTTGCATGAAAAAGAGTTTGGGAATGAGCTCTGAGGCCTTGGTGCTTGACAAGCCCTGGGGCGATGAGTTGGGGTGTTGAAGGTCAGAGGATGTGGGGGTTGTGAGAGGGTCTGCAGCATTGCGATTGGACTATTTACCTGGAGAGTTTTACAGGGGCCAATGAGATTGAACATTGTATGTATGTGCAGGTTGGGAAAAAAAGGGCTTGATTGTAATAAAGTTGGATTTGAGTTTCCTCATCAACTTGAGTTTGTGTTATGAAATGCCACAACTGCACCCAGTTTATATACTGGGTATGATGTGCTGCGGTATGGAATACCCTTTCAGGTCAGGTACCCTGTCTCAGCTTCCTCCCTGCTTAGCAACAACTAAAAACGTTATTATCAGCATTGTTCCCAGGCTGAAAGTCAAAAAAAAAAAAAAAAAAAAAAAAGCACTGCAACAGCTACTAAGAAGAAGAAACATGATTGTTACTGCTGAACCCAGGACTGGTAGACCTAATGTACCCAGTTCTGGTGTTGTTACATTAGAGCAACCACAACATTTTAAGTCTTCCCATACAGCTGAGAATTACCAGGTCTGTGTATGGGCAAACCCCTATTTACACTGCCCAGCAAAATGTGCCCTTGATCCAGAGCCAGGTCTACATTATTGGGTTGTGCTGGCACTGCTTTGTCAGCCTATGGCTTTGGAGAGCTGTAATCCCTCACAGGAAGAGCAGTGCCGGCAGAAACTCCTGATGTGAGCATAGCCCTGGCTGAGGTGTTGCAGGACCAGTCAACCGATAACTTGCCCCACCCCACCAGACCGAGCACCGACTGATACCTCTTCCAACCCCGCAGTCCTAGCCCTTCCAGGTAACTCTCAGTTACATCCTGGGCATGACGTGCTGTGGTATGGAATACCTCTTTGGCCAGTTTGGGTCAGGTGTCCTGTCTCTGCTTCCTCCCGGCTTCTCCTCCTCCCTGGCAGAGCATGAGGCTAAGAAAGTCCTTGGCCAGACTAAAACATTGGTGTTATCAGCTCTGTTCCCAGGCCAAAAGTAAAAAAACACTGATATGAGAATAGAATCCACAACTCATTAAAGTTGTAAAGTACGTATGCGTTTATTTAGCTGAAGGCGCATGGGGGATGACTCCTCCAAAGGCATGCGCGCCTCAGTGTCGTCTTCCTCTACATTTATCCTCTAAAGTACTACATATGCATTAGGTTGCACAACACGCCTATATATATTTATGTTTTATCCCCGTTTCGTATTATAATGAGCTCAAAGGTCCTTCACACATGCACAGTGCCTCCTGGTGGTTGTGGGCAAGGGTCTTCAGGTGAAGTAAATGAGTCTTCCTCGGGCCTGAACTTTTTACCCTTGGTCCTCACGCATGCTCTTTAGGAGCCTGGATGAGTCTGGTCCATGTCCAAATGGTTTTTGCTGAAACTTAAGTAACTGTTTTCCTTATTAGGTGGTTATGTTCTGGTAATGCCTGGTAAAGCATGATAGGTATTTGCTGAGCGATATATCTGTTGAGTAAGCTATGTAACTTAAGCAATATCCCCTTGTACAACCCCCCTGTACGAATCTCCTGACCCCCTTGTACAATAGTCCACATCAATTCCCCCCTTTTCTATCAACTAAGTAAATTATTTTACTTATTTGAGAGATATCCATGTTCCATCTATCGATTTATAGAATAATTTCATTACATATTGTATTAAGCATGGTAGAAGCATCAGGATAAGAAGAATCACTATCAGAATCCAAATTCCCTGTTTAATCAAGTCTTTAAGCCATCCCATGATTCCGAATCCATCTAGCCATCCATCAAATCCTCCAACCACTATTAATTTCTTCATATTTTCCTGTAACTCATGTAACATAGCATGGATCCATTTGGAATGATCTGATAAATTCATACAACACATGCCTTCAAAATCTTCATATCCATGTCCATGAACTAGTAGTAAGAAGTCTATGGCTGCCTATTCTGTAATGAAGCATGTCGCACGCTGTCTACATCTGTAGCTAATGCCGATATTACGTCTGAAGTTATATTAATTTGCTTGGTTGCCCAGCATGCAAGATGATGGATGTCTGACAATGCTTTTCCCAGAGCTAATTTTGGTAAAAATAGTGTGTTTAAGAATCTTGCTGTATGATTCTAAATTTTCAGAGTGAGATCACAATGAGGGCCCAGTTGTTCTATGGATCTTTTTCTCCTGTGTATGTTGTTCCTAAGATCTTGAATCATATGTTTCTTTGAGGCCGCAAATAAAGATAACTTTCCTAGATAACATGGGCCTCCAAATGGTTTTGCAGGTATTCCTGGCCAAGCTCGATCCCCGCATATTAAGAAATACCCTGGGGGCAAAGCTCTAGGAATATTGTTTTTATATGGTAATGAAGGAGAGGATCCCAAACAGTATGAAGTAACATTATGATACCATTCTTTTCCGCTAGTTACTCTGCTCTCTGGAATTCCATCTGACCAGGAACTAAAGGTTATACAGCTCTGGTTGCTCCGATCAGATTTAATCTTCTTATAATTCCACCCAGTTTAGCAGAGGTAGCAGACCAATCAGTTCCATGAATTTTAGTGGCTACTATAGACATGTTTAGGACTGAATCATCCCTTACCCATCCTCGAAAGTCGGAAGGATTCAGATAGGGAATTCCAATCAGGTACGTTTGAAATGGATTTCCCACCTGTGTAAGGATTAGACAGAAATCAGTGATTCCAGTTTTATTTGTCCAGGTGAGCCAGATGTTAGTACCTGGCCCTAACATTGGCAACCCTTTGTCAAGACCAAGGCCTTGTGCCATTTGCATAGCCTTGAAGGCCATGACTACTTTCACAATCATAATCATTTCCTTTTTGGTTTCTTTTTTATTTTAGAACACTTCAATCGTATTATAATAATTTCTTCGGCTTCCTTTTGTGCTGTTTATGATGCCTCAACCATACACGCATGACATTCCAAGGGAGTAGTTGATGTTTTAATCCAAATATCCTTACCACACCTATTGCATCGTATTAAGGCCGATGGGGCACAATCATTACATATAGGGCATATCCAATCAAGGGTATCAAGTATATCTACCATAGACTTGAACCAATAATACTATTTTTCACGAACGAGTCTTAACTGTAGTTCATCTGGGGTCTGGACTGTTTTCCAAGAAATTCCTGAAACCTTCTTAACTCGAGTATGATGTATCCAAGTGTTCTGTTCTTTTACTTTGATGGCAGTGTGAGTGGTCAATAACACTTGAAATGGATCTTTCCACCTTGGTTCTAGGTCTTCTTCTCCTGTAGGTTTAAAAGATTTTATATATATTCTCCTGGTTGGGTATTATGTATTGGGTTATTTAATTCCCTGCTTCGAGTTCCAGCCACATGCTTTTCAATTTTCTTGAGTTGCTTTCCTAACTCTGTTATATAGGTGTTCATAGTTTCTTCTCCTGCTTGGGGAGACATTCCATGTTGAACCCCATATGGTCTTCCATATAGAAGTTTGAAAGTACTCAATCCCTCTCGTGCCCTTGGTTTAGTTTGAATTTTCAATAGGGCCAATGGAAGGGCCGGGGGCCAAGGTAGTCTGGCTTCCTGGCCCGATTTCATAATTTGTTGTTTGATTAGATGATTCATTTTCTTCACCTGACCACTTGACTGAGGGTGGTAGGGAGTATGAAGTTGCCAATCAACACCTAAATATTTGTTAATTTGTTGTACCATATTTGAAATAAAGTGTGGTCCTCTCTCTGAAGATATAGTGTCTAGAACTCCAAAGTGTGGTATTATTTCTTTCAATAGTGCTTTGGTCACTTCTCGTGCCTTTGCACTCCTAGTTGGAAAGGCTTCTGGCCAACCTGAAAAGGTGTTTGTCAATATTAACAAATGTCTATACCCCCCTTTTCTCGTCAGTTCCGTGAAATCGATCTGCCATTGTTGTCCTGGTCCATTACCCTTTCCAATTTGACTCACTTTGGGTTTGGGAGTAATTTTGGGATTTGTCTAAAAGGAAAAGATCACACTGGCGAGTTACCTGTTGAATGGTAGCATATAACTTTCTAGCCATAATCTTGCTTATTAAATTTTTATGTAAGGTGTCTGCTCCCCAGTGTATTTTTTGATGTTCATTTTTTACTAAGGACCATAACATTGATGAGGGAACAGTTACTCTTCCTTGTGGTGTGCTAGCCCACCCTTCTTCATTGAATATTCTGTTTTGATCTGTAATAAATCTTTGTTTCTCCTTATTATAATTTAGCTTACCTTCTAGGGAAATCCTCCCATCAGGGACTAGTGCTCCTTCAGTTGGTATCTCACCTTTTGCCACTTCTTTTGTCTCTCTGTACACCAGCTCATTTCCCTCTTTTAATTCGGAGCTCACCTTCTGGTGTGCCTTGATGTGCATAATCGCTACTTTCTCAGGTAGTTGGGCCGCTTCCAATAATCTTAATATCTCCTGTGCATGTTTGATGTTTTTTCCTTGTGAATTTAACAGTCCTCTCTTTTTCCAAATAGCGCCATGAGCATGCAAGACTCCGAATGCATATTTTGAGTCTGTGTAGACGTTTATGGTCTTTTCTTTGGCCAATTTCAGGGCTCTGGTCAGAGTAATCAGTTCTGTTTTCTGTGCGGAAGTGTTTATAGGCAAAGGTCCAGATTCTATTACCTCTCTGCAGGTAGTAACTGCATATCCAGCATATCGTTTTCCGCTGACGACATAGCTGTTCCCGTCAGTAAACTAAGTTTCTGTGCTATCCAAAGGAGTATCCCTCAGATCTGGATGGCTAGAATAGGTGGCTTCAATGGTTACCAGGCCAGGTTGGACGAGGCCTTGGGTAATATGGTTTAGAGCGAGGTGTCCCTGCCCATGGCAGGGGGGTTGGAACTTGATGATTTTAAGGTGCTTTCCAACCCTAACTATTCTATGATTCTATGATTCTATGATGTACAGGTTCTCCTTCATTACCAGGAAAGAGGCTGGATTGACTTGTTAGTTATCACTATATCAACATCATCTTGCTCTACCATGATGGCTTGATATTTCAGGAATCTCTGAGGAAAAAGTTAGTGCCCGCCCGCCTTTCACTTCCAGTATGGCAGACACTGTGTGAGATACTAGCACTGTCATTTTCTGGCCCAAAGTGAATTTGTGTGCTTCCTGGATATTTAGCACGACTGATGTGACAGCTCTAAGACAACCAGGCCATCCCTTGGCTGCTGCGTCTAACTGCTTAGAGAAATAAGCAACTGCTCATCGGTATGGACCCAGATTCTGTGCTAGTATCTCCAGGGCAATCCCCTGTTTCTCATGGGAGAACAGAAAGAATGGTTTACTTACGTCTGGGAGCCCTAAAGCCGGAGCTGACATAAGAGCACTCTAACTGACGGACGGTCTGCATAGCTTCCTTGTCCACTGGAGATTTCTGTTTCCATCAGTAATGAGTGCATATAGAGGCTTTACAAGCAGTCCAGAGTTATAAATCCACAATCTGCACTATCCTGTCATGTCCAGAAAAGTTCGTAGTTCTTTTATTGTTTGGGGTTTTGGGGTTTGACATATTGCTTCTTTGCGCTCCTGCCCCAAAGTTTGGTGTCCAGCGCTAACCTCATAGCCCAGGTAGATTACTTTCTGTCTTACTATTTGAGCCTTTTTCTTAGACACTCTATATCTCTGGAGTCCCAAAAAAAATTTAAGAGGCTTACCGTCCTAGCCACATAAGTTTCTTCGGTCCAGGTGGCAATTAGGATGTCATCCACATGTTGCAGTAGTCTTCCTTCCTCTGGTGAAGCTTCCCAAGACTCTAAATCTTTGGCAAGTTGTTCTCTGAACAGGGCAAGTCGTTCTCTGAACAGGGTGGGACTATTCTTAATTATCCCTGAGGCAACACCGTCCATGTGAGCTAGGTTTTGCACCCACTCCTGGGGTTTTCCCATTCGAATGCGAAAATTTTCTGGCTAGGCTCGTGGAAAGGAAGGCAAAAGAAGGCGTCTTTGAGATTTAAAGCAGTAAACCAGGTTAATTCTGGTGTTAAATGAGTTAGGAAGTGTTGTGGTTTAAACGCAGACAGACAGCTTGTGCACTCACTCCCCCCCTTCTTAACCTCCCCCTACTCCTGGAGGGATGGAGAGGAGAATGCAACTCCCGCAGGTTGAGATAAGAACAGTTTAGTAACTAAGATATAACGCAAATCGCTACTGCTACCACCAATAATAATGATAAAGGAAATAACGAGGGAAGAGAATACAACACCCCATCACCAGGCGACTGATAACTTGCCCCCCTCCCCCAAGCACTGATCGACACCTCCTCCAACTCCGCAGTCTACCTAGCCCTTCCAGGTGACTCTCAGTTACATCATGGGCATAACGTGCTGTGGTATGGAATACCACTTTGGTCAGTTTGGGTCAGGTGTCCTGCCTCTGCTTCCTCTGGCTTCACCTCCTCCCTGGCAGAGCATGAGGCTCACAAAGTCCTTGGCCAAACGAAAACATCATTGTTATCAGCTCTGTTCACAGCCCGAAAGTCAAAACACAGCACTGCACCAGCTACCAAGAAAGAGAAAAAATGACTGCTACTGCTAAACCCAGGACATTATCCACCCCATATTCCATACCATTCACATCATGCTCAGATCCTACATTTTCAATATACCATCAGTCTTAACTCAGTGCACTCCTATCTTAGTGCATGGACTAGTCCCTGTAAAGCTGCTGAGTCCATCTGGTCCATGATGTCAGGCTCCATCTCTTGTAACAGTCTTTCAGAACAGGAGAGGCTGTGTGCAGTACTGGGTAGTTGCCTGCTGATGCTGATGGTTCCCTTACTGTAGAACTTGCCTGGTTCTGTCAAAGTTCATTCTTTGTTGGGATGATGGTTGAAGGGAAGTCAGGGCTATTCGCTGGTGGCCTGAAGAATCTGGTTGATGGGCTATTAAAGTATTACACAGCAGGCAACAACATACAATTAAGTTCATTGGCTATTTTCCCCTAAAATTACATCCCCTTGAGGTACACATCGGACTTCCCCATCATCCCGCATTACCCACCAAGTGTATCCAGGTCCCTGAGCAAAAGCAATCCCATGAGTGGGTTTGCTTTTACTTGAAGCAGGAATAACTCAGACTGTCTTCCCCAGCAAATTCTTCATAGGCACCACAGGAACTTTGTCCCCCTCTACAATATGTAAAAGTACTGATTGGGCTGGGCCAGCCCTGTTGGCAGATCCTCTGGTGTTGACCAACCAGGTGGCCTTTGGTAAGTGTGCATCCCAGTGCTTGAAAGTTGCCCCACCCATTGCTCTCAGAGTAGTTTTTAACAGCCCATTGTACCTTTCGATTTTCCCAGAGGCTGGTGCATGGTAGGGGATGTGATGTACCCACTCAATGCCATGCTCTTTGGCCCAAGTGTCTATAAGTTCATTCCGGAAATGAGTCCCTTTGTCTGACTCAGCTCTCTCTGGGGTGCTGTGTCGCCACAAAATGTGTTTCTCAAGGTCCAGGATAGTGTTCTGGGGAGTGGCGTGGGGCAAAGCGTATGTTTCCAGCCATCCGGTGGTTGCTTCCACCATGGTAAGCACGTGGCGCTTACCTTGGCGGGTTGGTGGCAGTGTGATATAGTCAATCTGCCAAGCCCCCCCATATTTATACTTCAGCCATCGTCCTCCATACCTGTCCTGGGTTTAGCAGTGGCAGTCATTTTTCTCTTTCTTGGTAGCTGGTGCAGGGCTGTGTTTTGACTTTCAGCTGGGAACAGAGCTGAAAAACAATGATGTTTTGGTTTGGCCAAGGACTTTGTGGGCCTCATGCTCTGCCAGGGAGGAGGGGAGCCGGGAGGAAGCAGAGACAGGACACCTGACCCAAACTGACCAAAGAGGTATTCCATACCACAGCACGTCATGCCCAGGATGTAACTGGGAGTTACCCGGAAGGGATAGGTGGACGGCAGGGTTGGAGGAGGTATCGGTCGGTGCTTGGTCGGGCTGGGGGGAGCAAGTTATCGGTTGCCTGGTGATGGGGTGTTGTATTCTCTTCCCTTGTTATTTCCTTTATCATTACTATTATTGGTGGTAGCAGTAGTGATTTGTGTTATACCTTAGTTACTAAACTGTTCTTATCTCAACCCGTGGGAGTTGCATTCTTTTTGATTCTCCTCTCCGTTCCCCCAGGAGTAGGGGGAGGGCAAGAAGGGGGGGAGTGGGTAACAAGCTGTCTGGCTGTGGGTTAAACCACGACAGTTCTTTTTGGCGCCCAACGTGGGGCACGAGGGGTTGAGATAACGACAGATCTGACCGTCACAATGCTGATTTATTGGCTCTCACAGCTTCAGAATGTTGTAACTTACTTAGAGCCGGTATTTGCTGTGTTAGTGTTTATCAAGTGTGGGGCTTGGGCTAAGGTTCTTGTCTCAATGTACTTTATGTCAATGGCTTGTAATACGGGCGGGCTCCAGCAGCAGGGTGGGACGGACGTGGCCGTGGACTGGTCCCTGGCCGTCCGGCTGCTCCTCACCGTCCTGGCCCTCGCCCTCGCCTCCGTCTGCGTGAGGCTCTGGGGAGCCGAGGGGGGGCGGCCCCGGGAGCCGGCGGCTGCTGAAGCGGCCCGGGAGAGCGGCCCCGGGCACCAAGCGGGAGCGGGACCGGAGGCCGGCAGGGAGCGGCTGCCAGTGGAGGAGGTCGGGGCGGTCGAGGAGCGGGAGGAGCGGCGGAGAGCGAGGGCGGCGGAGGAGCCGAGCCCCGCGGCCGAGCCCAGCCCCGCGACGGCCGAGAGCATTCCCCGGAAGCCGCCCGCCGAGCCCCAGGAGGACGCAGGAGACCCCGCAGCATTTCCCAGCAAGGCAGAGGAGGAAGAGCTGGACTCAGGAGAAGAGAAGCTGGTGGTGGGAGAGCCGGCAAGCACAGCAGCTACACCAGCCCCAGTGACAAGTACAGCAGCATCGCTTGAGAGTTGTGAAGGTTTTGAATGGCCTTTGGGTACCCTTGGGACCTGCCTGCTGATTGTGATGGGGATCAGCATGTTGGCACACACACAGAGTGTGTTTTACCCACCACCATTTTGTCTGACCTTGAAATTTAAGCAGAGTCAGGTTTGGGTCTTGTCTGGGGCTAGACAACAATATGGGAGGACCAAGAGGTTTTCCCCAAGGCTGGACAGCCATGAGTGGCAGGGCATGTGGGACAGTATGGGCAAGTATCTAGTCCACTGGGCCCCTCCAGTGCTTTGGAAACATTGGAGATGGAAGGACAATGAATTATTTTGAACCTGGTGGGCCCATGACCCTTAAGGCCAACAGAGCAGAGATGCAACATCGAGATGGACTCATGATCGAGGGGTGGACCTAACAATGGACACTACTGCCCAGGTTATTCATGTGTGTGAACACTGCACACAGCCTCTCCTGCTCTGAAAGACTGTTACAAGAGATGGAGCCTGGCATCATGGACCAGATGGACTCAGCAGCTTTATAGGGACTGGTCCATGCACTACGATGAGAGTGCACTTAGATCAGAGTGAGGGTATATTGAAAATGTGGGATCTGAGCATGACGTGAATGGTATGGAATAAGGGGTGGATAATGTCCTGGGTTTAGCAGTGGCAGTCATTTTTCTCTTTCTTGGTAGCTGGTGCAGGGCTGTGTTTTGACTTTCAGCTGGGAACAGAGCTGAAAAACAATGATGTTTTGGTTTGGCCAAGGACTTTGTGGGCCTCATGCTCTGCCAGGGAGGAGGGGAGCCGGGAGGAAGCAGAGACAGGACACCTGACCCAAACTGACCAAAGAGGTATTCCATACCACAGCACGTCATGCCCAGGATGTAACTGGGAGTTACCCGGAAGGGCTGAGTGGACTGCAGGGTTGGAGGAGGTATCGGTCGGTGCTTGGTCGGGCTGGGGGGAGCAAGTTATCGGTTGCCTGGTGATGGGGTGTTGTATTCTCTTCCCTTGTTATTTCCTTTATCATTACTATTATTGGTGGTAGCAGTAGTGATTTGTGTTATACCTTAGTTACTAAACTGTTCTTATCTCAACCCGTGGGAGTTGCATTTCTTTTTGATTCTCCTCTCCGTTCCCCCAGGAGTAGGGGGAGGGCAAGAAGGGGGGAAGTGGGTAACAAGCTGTCTGGCTGTGGGTTAAACCACGACAATACCAAAGAGGTTTTAACCGTTTGGCTTGTTTAATTGCAGCACATGTTTCACACTCATGAATAACCTAGCCAATAGTGTCCATTGTTAAGTCCACCCCTCGATCGCGGGCCCATCTATATGTTGCATCTCTGCCCTGATGGCCTGAAGTGTCATGGGCCCACCGGGCCAAAAATAATTCACTTTTATGTGCACCAGCTACCAAGAAGGAGAAAAAATGACTGCCGCTGCTAAACCCAGGACAAATGTTTCATCCAATCAAGGTCTTTTTCAATCTCATGCTCTGCCAGTGAGAAGGGGCATGGGAAGCCGGAAGGAAGCAGAGGCATGACAGCTGACCCAAACTAGCTAAAGGGGTATTCCATACCACAGCACGTCCTGCCCAATATATAAACCGGGGGAAGTTATGCAGAAGGCCAAGATCGATGCTCTGGTTATGCTGGGTATTGGTCAGTGGGTGGTGAACAGTTGTATTCTTTTCCCTTGTTATTTCCCTTATCATTGTTATTATTGGCGGTAGCAGTAGTGGGTTTATGTTATACCTTAATTACTGAGCTGTTCTTATCTCAACCTGTGGGAGTTACATTCTTTTGATTCTCCTCCCCATCCCTCCGGGAGTGGGGGGGGGGGGGGTGTGGAAGTGGGGAGGAGAAAGGGGGGGAGCGAGCAAGCAGGCTGTGTGGGTTACTGACTGCACTTAAACCACAACAATTATTTTTGGCACCCAACGTTGGGCAATAATGATACCCCAAGCTTGTGAAAGGGGTATTCCATACCACAGCACATCATGCTCCATTATATAAACTGGAGGCGTTACCTGGAAGGCCAGATCACTGCTCGTTCTGTGATCTGCCCCCCCCCCGACTGTTTACAGCATCCTTTGAGAATTTTGATGTTTTTGAATGGCCTTTTAATACTTTTGAGACCCGTTTCCTGATTGTGATGGTTATCACCATGTTGGCACACATACAGAGTGTATTTTGCCCATGACCATTACGTCAGAGTTCAAGAGTTGAGTCAAAGGCAGCCAAGTGGTATGCCACAATTGATTCTGCCAATGTATTTTTCTCAATTCCTTTGGCGGCAGAGTGCAGGCCACAGTTTGCTTTTGCTTGGAGGGGTGTCCACTTCCCTTGGAATCGACTGACCCAGGAGGGGAAACACAGCCCTACCATCTGCCATGGACTGATTCAGACTGCACTGGAACAGGGGAAGCTCCAGAACACCTGCAATACATTGATGACATTATTGTGTGGGATGATGCAGCAGAAGAAGTCTTGGAGAAAGGGAGGAAAATAATCCAAATCCTGCTGAAAGCTGGTTTTGCCATAAAATGGAGTGAGTTCAAGGAAACTGCACAGAAAATTCAATTTCTGGGAATAAAATGGCAAACAGGATGTCACCAGATCCCCACAGATGTGATCAACAAGATAACAGCAATGTCTCCATCAACTAATAAGAAAGAAACACAAGCTTTCTTGGGTGCAGTGGGGTTCTAGAGAATGCACATCCCAAATTACAGTTCGATTGTAAGCCCTCTCTATCATGTGACCCGGAAGAAGAATGATTTTAAATGGGGCCCTGAACAACAACAAGCCTTTGAGCAAATTAAATGAGAGATAGTTCATGCAGTAGCCCATGGGTGACCGATAGAAATAGTTAACGAAATTGATCCAGGCGTTATCTCCCTGGTCCAGCTTAAGCCTTAGGAACTGTGAAGAAAACACCTGGTGTCAATGCCCTGATCCGGCCTAAGCCTTGGGAACTGTAAAGGGAACAGTGAAAGGTAAAGATTGGTTAGCAAAATAAAGCAGGCGGTTTGCAAGATAAAGCAGGAGGTGCATCTCAAAGACAAACCAAACTGTGAATATTTGTAACCCTTAGTGGTTTTGCTAAATTGGGATAAAAAGGGAGTAAAAGAGAGGAAAGTTACTGCTTAGCACTTAGTAGACTGTAAAGGTCTTCCAATTTCATCAGAACTGGAGTCCGTTTTTGACATGCCACAAATGGTGCCTGAATAGGAGGAACTCGGGAGGAGTCGGTGGCCGGCAGGTGAGCACCGAAGTCGTCCGCACACGAACCTATCACCTGGGAGAGGTGAGGAGGCAGGTGGGGGAGCACTGAAGAGGCCCAGACATACAATCACCTGGAAAAGGTGAGCAGCCCGGAACGGGACTATGGGGGCAATATTACTGAGGAAGAAGCCTCCGTTTTATGGATGTTTTCAGTCTTTCTTAAGGTGAAGGGAGCAACCTTTAAAGAGACAGACTTAAATTTAATGTTGAAATGTGATGCAGAGTGTTGACCAATGTACAGAGGGGTGGTACAGGGGGGTGGTACAAGGGGGTTGCACAAGAGGGTTAGAGGAATTTGCTTGCTTAAACAAAGTATTGTCTGGTGTAAACGCCTACTAAGCAGAACAAAGATACCTGATTCTATTGATCAGGAAAAGCAGACACCTGGCTCTATTGATAAGGAAAGCAGACACCTGGTTCTATTGATAAGGAAAGTAGACACCTGATTCTACTGATAAGGAAAAGCAGACGCCTGATAAGGGGGAGAAGCAGATGGTTTATGGCTGGGACACTGACCAAACCCTAAGGCCATATGTGAAGACTAAAATGTGAAAAGTTCAAGAAGAGGAAGACTCATTTACTTCATCTTGAAGACCTCTACCTACAGGAGGAAGACTCATTTACTTCATCTTGAGACCCCTGCCCATGACCAGAGGGGGCACTGCGCAGGCGCAAAGGAGCTTATAACTCATTATAATAAGAAGCAGGGATAGGACATGAATATGTATAGGCGTATTGTGCAACCTTATGAATACATGTAACTTTAGAGAATAAATGTAGAGGGAAACAACACTGAGGCACGCATGACTTTGAGAAATTATCCCTGTGCGTATCAGCTGAATGAAAGCATACCTACTTTACAACTTTTAATGAGTTGTGGAGTCTATCTGCGCATCAATTTGGTGAGCCAGGCAGGAGATCTCTGTCAACTGCAGGATCGGCTGGGAGACGGATATCCTGGGTGCCCCAGGCCGATTGCTTGGAGGAGCTCCGCTTCTCGTCCGCTCACTGTGGGGACAGACAACAACCTGTGCTTACTGCAGAAAAACGGTATGCTTGAAATTTATTTTAGTAATTTTGGGGGTCTATAAGTTGTACGCTTGACCCGGGGCTGCTGGTAAGGCGCACAAAGACATCTGGCGCACAGCGTATTTCCCCTTGGTAGGTAGGGTTTGCAAGCGGGGGACCGATAGAGTGGCCACTAGCGACCCTGAGGGTGGGTTGGTTGAGTTCAGGAACTCACCAGCTGGGGGCGGATGTAACCCAGGTGAGTTCCAGGTTTTCACTGCATCTCAGATTTGGGGAGCCAGGACTAACCTGCTAATGACCATAGTGGAAAGCAGAAGGGTAAGCGAAAATGCTGTGTGAATGTGTGGGATCCCGTGTGTACTCTTGTGTGACTGAGACGTAGCATAGCTACGAAGCAAGTGCGGAGTCCTAATCCGTGGTTCTGTGTTCTCCGCGAGGAGAGCGGCCGAAGATGGATGAAGTGTTTATGTTTTCTGTCTTTTGTCTTGTGTGTCTTGTTTGTAACTAAAAGCAGTTTAAGAATTAGGGGAGGGAACAACTACCCCTCCCATGGTGGCTAGCTTCATGCCAGACACCAAGAAAAGATTCTATGTGTACCTTGTGGGAGTGTAACTGTATGTGAGGGTGGCATTTCATATGGATATTGTGGTTGTGTGCCTTGTGGGAGTGTGCCTTGTGAGAGTGTAATTGTATGTGACGGTGGCATTTTACGTGAATATCGTGACAGTGTATCCACTGCAAAGCTTATTTTTTTTAGTCATTCAGAATTCCGGTGGACTAGATATTGCTCTGGATGCGTTAGAAAATATAAAAAGGAAAATAATCAGAAATTTCTGGCTGAACATTTCTTGTAACCCAAAATAAGTGGATTAATCTGTGGACGGATCCACAGAGTCCTGGGGATTTCTCAGGAAGTTTGGGAGAAACTGAGAAGGGGTTTGTAAAAGCATCAAAGAAATTTGAGGTGACGTGGTTACAAAGGAGAAAGTAAAATGGGAATAAACCAAAGTAAAGAAATATTAAGAAAGAGCCCCTTAGGGTGTCTTTTGGTACATTGGAAAGAAATTACAGGGCCCGGGGGCTTGAAAAATAAGAGAACCCTGATTAAGTACTGTAATCAATGGTGGCCTCTCTATAAATTAGAAGATGGGGCGAAGAGGCCACTTAAGGGGACACTGGATTATAATACTATGTAATAATTAATGTTATTTTTAAGAAGGGAAGGGAAGTGGGATGAAGTATCATATGCAGATATGTTCTTCACTCTCCGAAACCACCCGGAATGGCAGAGAGCCTGTGGAATAATACCACCCCAGGATCCCTTGGTATTAGCCCTTGAAAGGGATACTAAAGAAAACAAAATTAAGCCTAAGCGATGCTGTTCATCGTGTGATATAGGTCAGAGATGTACTAAACAGGATAAAATTTGCCAAGATGCAAACCAGGAATTAATAGATGTGTTTAAGCCTCCACCAAAGAGACAGGTGGACACGGACTCGGAAGACACCATTACTCCCCTGGGGAGTCCATTCTCCTCACAAACCTGACAAAACCAGCAAAGACATGTCCTGCAAGCACCTCTTTGGGAAGCAGTAGGACCTGAAGGAGTTCCAATACTGATTAAAGTACCTTTCTCCACCTTGGATTAGGAAGCATGGAAAAAGGTGGCAAAGGATTATCGTAACGATCCCATAAGCACTACGAAACATTTGCAGTTCATTATAAAGCAACATAATCCGGATTGGAGAGATATGCGGTTACTATTAGAAGCAATGACAGAAACAGAAAAAACAATTGATATTAAAAGCAGCAGGAGATCTAGCTGAGAACTATTATAAAGTAAAGCAAGAAGATATAAAGGAAATTTTTCCACTTCAGTCAAGAGAGCAATACCAAAACCAATAAACTGGTCAGCACTATATGTGGTGAAACAAGGCCCTTCAGAATCACCGTCGGAATTCTTAGATCAATTAAGGGATGCCATTAGACCCAGGATCAGAGGTAGGAATACAGCAGTTACGATCTTTATTTTTAGGACAATATACTGGGGACATTAGGAGGAAACTCCAAAAGTTATGACCAACAGAAGGAAGAAATTTAGAAATTTGGATGAAGCATGGCGAGTATTCAGTAACCGGGAGGAAGGTTATAAGCAAGGAATGCGGAGATTGGTAGCAACACTAGAAGAAGGCAAAATGTTTTGTTTAATATCTTTTTTTGGTGTCATTAATAGCGGGATTGAGTGCGCCCTCAGCAAATTTGCCGATGACACCAAGCTTGTGGTTCGGTTGATACACTGGAGGGAAGGAATGCAACCCAGAGGGACCTTGACACGCTTCTGTGGTGGGCTGATGCCAACCTCATGAAGTTTAACCATGGCAAGTGCAAGGTCCTACACCTATGTCGGAGCAATCCCAGGCACAGCAAAAGGCTGGGCAGAGAAGAGATTCAGAGCAGCCCTGCGGAGAAGGACTTGGGGGTGCTGGTCGATGAGAAAATGAACATGAGCTGGCAGTGTGCACTTGCAGCCCAGAAAGCCAACTGTATCCTGGGCTGCATCAAAAGGAGCATGACCAGCAGGTCGAAGGAGGTAATCCTGCCCCTTTACTCTGCTCTTGTGAGACCTCACTTGGAGTATTGTGTACAGTTCTGGTGTCCTCAGCATAAAAAGTGTCAACGCAGGAGTCACAGACAACGCAGGAATGATCAATGTGATCAGCGAATGTCAATTTATTACAAAGCTTTAACTCCTTATATACCATTTCTCACAGGCACTTACAGTGATTTGACATATTATGATTGGATGCATGTCTTGAAGACCCTTAGCGACTAACACATAATTGCTTAAGCACAGATGTAAGAACTTGACCTCGAAAGCTTGCCAACAGTCCACAGTTCTCATTAACTCAGTGAATTACAGCTTCTTGTTATCTTGCTTGCTTAAGCTTCCTCGGGCTTCTCACGGCCTCGCTGTATCTTTCAGGATTATTCAGAGTTTATGTGCCAATTATCCATTCCCCCCTGAGAACACTGTCTCCACATCTCCCCCTTTTTGGGGCAAGAAGGAGTACCCGGGTAGCTGTAGACCAGTCAGCCTCACCTCCATCCCTGGGAAAGTGATGGAACATCTTATACTTGGTGCCATCTTAAGACATATCAAGGATAAGAGGGTTATGAGGGGCAGTCAACATGGCTTCACCAAGGGGAAGTCATGCTTGACCAATCTCGTAGCCTTTTATGAGGAAATAACACGGTGGATGGATGATGGCAGAGCGGTGGATGTGGTCTACCTTGACTTCAGCAAAGCGTTTGACACAGTCTCCCACAGCATCCTCGCAGCTAAATTGAGGAAGTGTGGTCTGGATGATTGGGTAGTGAGGTGGACTGTGAACTGGCTGAAGGAGAGAAGCCAGAGAGTTGTAGTCTATGGGGCGGAGTCTAGTTGGAGGCCTGTATCTAGTGGAGTGCCTTAAGGGTCGGTACTGGGACAAGTATTATTTAATATATTCATCAATGATTTAGATGAGGGAATTGAGTGTACTATCAGCAAGTTTGCTGATGACACTAAGCTGGGAGGAGTGGCCGACACGCCAGAAGGCTGTGCTGCCATCCAGCGAGACCTGGACAGGCTGGAGAGTTGGGCGGGGAATAACTTGATGAAATATAACAAGGGAAAGTGTAGAATCCTGCATCTGGGCAGGAACAACCCCAGGTTCCAGTATAGGTTGGGGAACGACCTGTTAGAGAGCAGTGTAGGGGAGAGGGACCTTGGGGTCCTAGTGGGCAACAGGATGACCATGAGCCAACATTGTGCCCTTGTGGCCAAGAAGGCCAATGGCATCCTGGGGTGTATTAGAAGGGGGGTGGTTAGTAGGTCGAGAGAGGTCCTCCTTCCCCTCTACTCTGCCCTGGTGAGACCTCATCTGGAATATTGTGTCCAGTTCTGGGCCCCTCAGTTCAAGAAGGACGGGGACCTGCTGTCAAGAGTCCAGCGCAGGGCAACTAAGATGATTAAGGGAGTGGAGCATCTCCCTTATGAGGAAAGACTGAGGGAGCTGGGTCTCTATAGTTCGAAGAAGAGGAGATTGAGGGGTGACCTTATTAGTGTATATAAATATATAAAGGGGGAGTGTCAGGAGGATGGAGCCAGGCTCTTCTCAGTGGCAAACAATGATAGGACAAGGGGCAATGGGTACAAACTGGAACACAAGAGGTTCCACTTAAACTTGAGAAGAAACTTCTTCTCAGTGAGGGTGACAAAACACTGGAATAGGCTGCCCAGGGAGGTTGTGGAGTCTCCTTCTCTGGAGACATTCAAAACCCGCCTGGACACATTCCTGTGTAACCTTATCTAGGTGTTCCTCTTCTGGCAGGGGGATTGGGCTAGATGATCTTCTGAGGTCCCTTCCAATCTCTAGCATACTGTGATACTGTGATATATCTTTTGGATGACGCTACTTAAGCAGGGGATTTGGGCTAGATCATATTTCCAACATATTGCCAACTACAGGCTGCTGGGCCTGCCCCTTTTTTCTGCTGTATGGCTCTCTGGTGACAGGGGAGACCATCATTCACATCAAGGTCTGTCATGGCATGTGTCCCCACCACTCCATGACTGCTAGGTTGCAGCCATCAGTGGAGCTTAAGGTTCTTCTTGGTGGCAGACACAGAGGCCAACCCAGTCTTGCCCTTGACTGTGGTAGCAGGCAATTGGTCAGCCTCAGTCCTTGCACCTTGTTGTCAATGCAGTTTCACCTGCTTCATCCAATAACAAGCCGTTATAATGGCAAAGCACACACAGAGATTTACATTAGCAGAGTATCTATTACAGGCTGCAGCAGCATGTTGAAGATGCTGATGCCAGCAAGGGACTAGTCAAAGAAATTTCTTATCAGTGGAATCCTCCTACCCTCTTAATTTGCTCCATTACCTGCTTTATAACCCTACCATTCTATTAGAATATTTCTATCTTTTGCCTTAGCATTTTCTAGCACCTACTGTAAATTTCTATACTCTAACATCTCTTTTACAAGTGACAAATCTATACAATACAAGGTGTAGTTTCTTATTTACAACTGGCTAGTAAATGCAGGTAGTTTCATACATAAAATCACAGCATCAACAATAGCTACTTTACAAGCACACATTTTCAAGCTGTTACTTTTCAGTTGCCTCCAAATGATGTTTAGCTATCATTGGTTTTTCTCTTCCTCTATGTCATTCTGCTTGG
The DNA here is from genome assembly GCF_033783945.1 of Neopsephotus bourkii. Classification (NCBI taxonomy): domain Eukaryota; kingdom Metazoa; phylum Chordata; class Aves; order Psittaciformes; family Psittacidae; genus Neopsephotus; species Neopsephotus bourkii. The sequence continues at coordinate 32,290 of NW_026901076.1, read as the reverse complement.
GGTATTCATGTTCAGCTCCTGTAGCTGAGGCATCAGGTTCCTCCATTTGTCTGTCCAGCTCATGGCAAGGCTTGAAAAAATTTGCAGGCAGTTGCTATGGACCTGTAGGCAGGAGGACACAAATACACCCCCTCCTCCAGGTTATCAGTTCTTGAGAAGGAGGCAGGTTAAATGAGGAGTTTGCTGCATCATTCCCCCTTCCCCGTTTTTTTTGGTTTGTTTTTTTTTTTAATCTGCCACCCTGATGCTGCTTACGTGACAGCTCATAAAGCTTGTGGTTGCACTACCCCTCTCGCTTTTTCAGGTATCAGTTCTTGTTTCAACCGATCTATCTGTTCCTCCAAGTCTTGGATTCATCCCCATGTTACTCTAAGCATATTAAGCTTGGTTTTGTTTTGTTTTGTTTTGTTTTTTTCACTCCTCGGCTCTGGTGTCCATCCTGGACATTCCACCTGTGGAGCACCAGGAGCCGAATCGGAGGGCAGCTTCTTTTGAACATGGGGACTGAAATCTCATCAAATACCACTTTTTTCTTTTTTTTTTTTTTTTTTTCAAAGTTGCTCACCCTGCTTTTCACGGCTACAAATGCTGGCCTTCTCGGCAGCAGCTACAGCTGCCTGCCTGCTTCAGCAGCAACCATAAATATCTGCCGGCAACCTCACTTTTTGCATTAACCCTTTCTTACCCGAAATGTTAAACTGCTACCAGTTAAAAATTTTTACATGAACCCAGCAACAAAAAATGCACAGAACACCGTCTGCCCTCAACACAAGCACACACACGTACAAGATCCCACAAGCACACTCCACACAACTACAATATTTGAAGCACAAAATCCCAACAATCGTTACTTCTACTACACAATCCCACGTACAGAACATGGCACAAGGACCCTGTGGAGACTAACAAGAAACCAGCTCTGAGAAGCTTCATTGCAGTGCAAGGTGGCAGGCTCAACCTTAGCAGGCGTCCCCGCAGAGGCTCTGCTTTCCTCCACATCGCATGAGGCTTGGGCTTTCATACTGACCAAAATGCACACTCATTCCGACACAGGTGGCCAGCCTATGTTGGAAGAAGTGGCCAGCAGTATTTATAAAGGTCTCCAAAGGTCGATAGAAACCTCGACATACTTATATTTGCCAACTTCTAGTACATGAATATCACAGAGAGAGTGTATTAAATCAGTTGTATATGGGATATAAGTCCACAGTCCATCACAGTCTGCCCGATACTCCTGATAAGAGCATACGAGAGACCTTCCCACTGCGGGTCTTGATGCAGAACATACACCACCAGGAAAGCACACAATACATCTGCATCTCCCACTGGTCTCACTTCTCCCTTTACAGCTGTGCATTTAACATGAGGATCTGGGGGATATAAATCAGGCTCCTTTTCCAGATGAATAGGCTCCAGGTCAAAATGACCATCCAGGTCAGCATCAGAATTATCAGGCATCAGAACTTCAGGAACAGCAACAGCAGTCTGATGGAGGTGCACAGGCTCCTTCTCGGGGTCAATAGGGCCTGAGTCAAAAAGATCATCTTCAGCTCTGTCCTCAGTCTTCGCAGCCGCAGCGGCAACCAGCGGATGTTTGGGGGGGGGGGGGTAGGTGTTTTTTTGTTTGTTTGTTTTTTTACTTTAACGTAAAAAAGGTTGCTCCCTTCATTTTAAGAAGGACTGAAAACATCCATAAAATGGATGTCCTAAGCTCAAATTTCAATTCATTCAATCACTGACAAGGGGGGTGTCAGGCCATCTCTGAAATACTGCAATAACAGCACTTAGCTCTAGTGTTTGTAGTGAATTGGAAAAATGACCAGGTATCTTATGCTCATTCCAACCATTGTCTGTTTGCCAAACATATCCGGCTGTGTGATTAATTTTGTTTGCATCTGTGAAGACAGTTAATCCTACAACAGGTTTACTAGGATAAAAGGTAGCATCTTCAAACTGATTATTCTTTAGCATTGTAAACATCTTATGAGGTGGAAAATGTATATTAAGAGGACCAACAAAACCTATCAGAGCAAACTGAATAGCAGAGCTGGATTGTTGTGCCCAGTCTAACCATACCCTGGTAAGTGGCAAACAAATTTGTGATGGATCACAGCCCATAATTTCCTGACAACGTGAACGACCTCGTATAATCAAAAGAGCAAATAATTCTAACCGAGTAGTCACAGTTTTACGTCATCGATAAGGCAGGAAAATCCATTCTAAAATGCATAAAGAATCAGTCTTGAAGATCCCACTGTGCTAGTAGACTAAATTGATAATACTCACTGTTGACAATAAACAAAATAACCTGTAAATCTGTATTCCATTGAGAAGCATAAGAAGTAGTGATTTTTGTCATGATGTCATCTAAGGCCTCATTCTGAGCTTTTAATAGAACTTTCCTTTTTTCTTTTTTTTTTTTTCCTTTGACTTGCCCTTTAAAAGGGGCATGAGATCATTCAGATCATCATTTGTGATTCCACACAAAGGGCAGATCTATTGAATATCACCCATCAATTTCTGCACATCAGATAAGGTTTTTATCTGTGTGGTAATTTTAACTTTTTGAGGCCTAATTTCAGTTCTGGAAATGATCCACCCCAGATATTTCCAAGGCTCCCTGTCTGGTGCAATTACCAGTCCTGCTTTTGCTAATTCTGATTGTAGCAGGCAGAGCAGATGGTCCTTAACCTGCAATGAGGATATCATCCATATAGCGATAGCTAACACATTTTTGCAGTTTTTGTCGGATCGGTTGCAATGCCCAGGCAACATACAGTTGACAAAGACAGGAGAATTTTTCATACCTTGAAGTAAAACAACCCATTCATATCTCTTAGCAGGATCTCCTTTGTTAATTGCTGGGACAGAGAAAGTAAATTTTTCACAGTCGCTTGGGTGTAGAGGAATTGTGAAAAACCAGTCTTTTAAATCAATTATTAAATCCCAACCCTGAAGGGCTAGGCAAGCCAGGTTGCAAAGCAACGACATTCAACTGCCTTTCGTCCAAATTTGTCACATCTAATACATTTATCTGCAAAACCAGTAACACTACCCTGGGGGGGGAGGGGAGGGGTGGGTTGCTGAACTAATTTTCTTTACAGTACACTGCTTTGTTTTAAATGTCTCATCCGTCCACAGTTATAACATCTCATACCTTTAGTACCCCCACGATCACCCTAACCTGATTGTAAAAGGGGTTTAACAGCAGTGGCTAAGGCAGTAACCATGTATCCAGCCTTTCCTCTGCTGTGCCCCCTTTAAACCATATCTGAAGGTGGGGAGTAAGCAACGATTGAGCTATCATACAAATATCATATGGTGGTAAGATATATGCAGAAAAAATATGTGCAATAATTGCCTGAGTATATGATGATTTTAACACGTAGGATGTTACCTGTTGACACGCCTCCTTTACTACCTTTAAATCCAATGCCTCCCACTCTTTTCCCCCCTGTGGAGTGTTAAAACACCAGGAATGCCGAGGGATCCATAGCCGAAAATTCCCCCATAACAATTTTGCATCTTTGATCATCCCACGCCAACATTTAGCAGGGTTATTACCATAATCCCCTACCCCGTGCCCAACACCCCCCTCCCACTCCCCTTTCTTTACTACTGGATTGTAGGAGGGTGGGGCAGAGGGTTCGGAGGTTTCTTTTGTCTCCAGTGCTTCTAATTTCTTCAGCAGCTGTTGCAGTTGACCATCACTGAGGCTGGCTCACATCTGCCAATGAGCCGAACTGTCTGAACCATCTGAGTCTGAGTTGGGATCAGTAAACGAGGGGCACAAGTCCGGTTCTGCCAGAGATTCTGGGTCTGCTTCCAATTCCGATTCAGGGTCTCCTTCCTCTGGGTCGGAGGTACTGCTTTTGCACTCTCTGCCTGCACTTTCGGGCGCAAGTGCCGCTTCTTCCCCTTATGCCGAGGAGGCTTCTGCGATGCCGTGCCAGGCACAATGGGGGGGCAAATACCATAGATGTAGCACTCTACCTCTCACTGACTTTGTGAAGGAGCAGCGACCAGGAAAACAGATGCCACTGCTGCCCGCTCCGATTTCATTTCCTTTAAAGTCTCAATTATCCATCTCCATAACGTAGAATACTTCAGGGCTTCCTTTGTCTCTTTACTGATCTCATCCCACAATGCCAGTCCTATACGTTCCCATTCAGAAACCTCAAAGGCAGCTTGCGCTGTGGGGCACACTTTAACAGCCTCTGTAAGGCGGCATTATCATGTTGCAGTCCTCTCTTAGAGAAAATATGTTGGAGGAGCTCCATCACTGCCTGTTCCTCTTTGGATAGTAAGTGCCCCTTCTCCTCCCCAGCCGCTCACCTGATCAGGGCGAGATCCCACAGTTTGCAGACGTCTGACTTCACAGCGCTGGGGCAGCTCCGAATTTTGGCCGGCTCTCCGCCCCCTCTTCTTTGATCGGACCTTCAAACTTGCATGCCGCAAGTTACCGATATCAGGGTCCCTGTTCGGGCGCAATTTTTGTCGACGCGGGAGTCACAGAAAACGCAGGAATGATCAATGTGATCAGCGAATGCCAATTTATTACAAAGCTTTATCTCTTTATATACCATTTCTTACAGGCACTTATAGTGATTTGACATATTATGACTGGGTACATGTCTTGAAGACCCTTAGCGACTAAAACATAATTGGTTAAGCACAGGTGTGAGAACTTGACCTCGAAAGCTTGCCAACAGTCCACAGTTCTCATAACTCAGTGCATTACAGCTTCTTCTTATCTTAGAATCATAGAATCATAGAATGGTTAGGGTTGGAAAGGACCTTAAGATCATCAAGTTCCAACCCCCATGCCATGGGCAGGGACACCTCGCTCTAAACCATATCACCCAAGGCCTCGTCCAACCTGGACTTCAACACTGCCAGGGAGGGAGAATTCACAACCTCCTTGGGCAACCTGTTGCAGTGCCTCACCACCCTCACAATAAACAACTTCTTCCTTATATCCAATCTAAACTTCCCTTGTTTAAGTTTTAACCCATTACCCCTTGTCCTATCACTACAGTCCCTAAAGAACAGTCCATCCCCAGCATCCCTATATGTCCCCTTCAGATACTGGAAGGCTGCTATGAGGTCTCCATGCAGCCTTCTCTTCTCCAGGCTGAACAGTCCCAACTTTCTCAGCCTATCTTCATATGGGATGTGCTCCAGTCCCCTGATCATTCTTGTGGCCCTCCTCTGGACTTGTTCCAGCAGATCCATGTCCTTTTTATGTTGAGGACACCAGAACTGCACACAATACTCCGAGTGAGGTCTCACGAGAGCAGAATAAAACGTCAGGATCACCTCCTTCGACCTGCTGGTCATGCTCCTTTTGATGCAGCCCAGGATACGGTTGGGTTTCTGGGCTGCAAGTGCACACTGCCGGCTCATGTTCATTTTCTCATTGACCAGCACCCCCAAGTCCTTCTCCGCAGGGCTGCTCTGAATCTCTTCTCTGCCCAACCTGTAGCTGTGCCTCAGATTGCTTCGACCCAGGTGTAGGACCTTGCACTTGTCATGGATAAACTTCATGAGGTTGGCATCAGCCCACCTCACAAGCATTTCAAGGTCCCTCTGGATGGCATTCCTTCCCTCCAGTGTATCAACCGAACCACACAGCTTGGTGTCATCGGCAAACTTGCTGAGGGCGCACTCAATCCCACTGTCCATGTCAGGGATGAAGATGTTAAACAAGACCGGTCCCAACACCGATCCCTGAGGAACACCACTCGTTACAGGACTTCAGCTGGACATTGAGCCATTGACCACAACTCTTTGTGTGTGGCCATCCAGACAGTTCTTTAACCACCGAGTGGTCCATTCACCAAATTGATGTCTTTCCAATTTAGAGACAAGAATGTCGTGTGGGACAGTGTCGAACGCTTTACACAAATCCAGGTAGATGACATCAACAGCTTTACCACTGTCCATCAGTTCTGTAGCCCCATCATAAAAGGCCAACAAACTGGTGAGGCAGGATTTCCCCTTAGTGAATCCATGCTGGCTGTCACCAAGCACCTTGTTGTATTTCTTGTGCCTTAGCATGCCTTCCAGGAGAATCTGCTCCAAGATTTTGCCAGGCACAGAGGTGAGACTGACTGGTCTGTAATTTCCCGGGTCATCCATTTTCCCCTTCTTGAAAATGGGGGTTATATTTCTCTTTTTCCAGTCATCGGGAAGTTCACCTGACTGGCGTTATTATTCAAATATGATGGCCAGTGGTTCAGAAACTTCATTCGCCAGTTCCTTCAGGACCTGCGGATGGATTTCATCAGGACCCATGGACTTGTGCACGTACAGATTTTTAAGATGGTCTCGAACCAATTCCTCTCCTACAGTGGGCCCAAGGTCTTCATTCTCACAGTCCCTGAGTCTGCCTTCCAAGACTTGGGTGGTGCTGTCAGAGGCTTTGCTAGAGAAGAACGAGCCAAAGAAGTCATTCAGAACCTCAGCCTTCTCCAAATCCTGTGTAGGTAGTTCACCCAAGAGCTTCCTGAGGGGGCCTACGTTATCCCTAATCTGTTTTTTATTTGCTATGTGCCTGTAGAATCCCTTCCTGTTATCCCCAGTATCCCTAACCATGTTTAATTCTAACTGGGCCTTAGCTTTCCTAACGTGGTCCCTAGCTTCCCGGACAACATCCCTGTACTCTTCCCAGGCCGCCTGTCCTTGCTTCCACGTTCTATAAAACTCTTTTTTCATTTGAATTTTCCTCAGGAGCATCTTATCCATCCAAGGAGGTCTCCTAGCCCTCCTGCTGCACTTCCTTCTGGTTGGGATGCAACACTCCTGAGCTTGTAGCAGGTGATCCTTAAAGACCAACCAAGCGTCTTGAGCCCCCCTGCCCTCTAGGGCTATATCCCATGGAAACTTGCTAAGCAACTTCCTGAAGAGGCCACAGTCTGCTCTTTTGAAGTCCAGGGCATTGAGCTTGCTGCACACTCTTCTCACTGTCCTAAGGATCTCAAATTCAACCATCTCATGGTCGCTGCATCCAAGGCTGCCCTGGAATGCCACATTTCCATTGAGCCCTTCCCTGTTGGTGAGCACGAGGTCAAGCATGGCACTTCTCCTTGTTGGTTCCTCTATTACTTGCATAAGGAAGTTGTCTTCCACACAATCGAGGAACCTCCTGGATTGCTTGTGCCGGGCCATACCGTCATTCCAACAGATGTCAGGGTGGTTGAAGTCCCCCATGAGAACAAGGGCCTGTGCACGTGAGGCTTTTCCTATCTGCCTATAGCGTGCTTCATCTGCAGATTCCTCTTGATCAGGCGGTCTATAACAGATCCCCACAGTAATGTCTCCCATCTCTGTTTTCCCTTTAACCCTGACCCACAAGCTCTCTATTAACTGCTCACCAGTCCCCAGACAGAGTTCTATACTCTCCCGCCTATTCCTAACTTAAAGGGCAACTCCCCCTCCATACCTGCCAGGCCTGTCTTTTCTAAGGTGTCTGTAACCTTCCATTCCAACACTCCAGTCATAGGAGTCATCCCCCCATTTTTCTGTGATGCCTATAGTATCATACCCCCGTAGACAAGCACAAATCTCTAATTCTCCTTCTTTGTTCCCCATGCTACGTGCATTTGTATAGAGGCATCTGAGCCGAGCTCCAAATGAAGCCGACTCATTGGCTGGAGCAGCCGGAATATCTCTGCATTGCTCCGAGCATTTATTAGAGGTGCTAGCAACTGACTGGGTGTGTTGGGATGGAATGATGTCCCCCTCCCCCAACACATCTAGTTTAAAGCCTCCTTGACCAGCCTGGCAAGCCTCCTACCAAAACTGCTCTTCCCCTTCTTTATCAGACCAGCTCCACCAGCCCCTGGTAGACTTAGCCTACAAACTTAGGTCCCATGTTCAAGACACCCAAACCCCTGACTGTGACACCACCCTTTTAACCATTTATTAACCTGGCTAATCCTCCTAGCTTTTTTAGGTCCTCCCCTGTATCCTGGAGAATAGAGGAAGAGACTATATGAGCTCCAAAGCCCTTAACCACCTCTCCCAGGGCTCTGTAGTCTTTCTTTATGCTCCCCAGGCTACTACTATCTATATCCCTAGCACCCACATGTATCACCAGAAGTGGTAATAGTCCGTGGGGCTTACCAGAGCAGGCAGCCTCTCTGCCACATCCCTGATCCGTGCCCCTGGTAGGCAACACACCTCCCTTGAGATCAGGTCAGGCCGACAGATGAGTGCTTCTGTCCCTTTCAAAGTAGAATCCCCTACTACTACGACCCACCGCTTTTTCCTGGCAGCACCAGTAGAAATCTTTTTTACTAGTACATCAGCCGGCTGTTTCTGGTGCAAGTGCATTTCCTCATGAGCCCCCTGCAGGACAGCCAAGTGTTTCTGCATGCGGGCAGCAGGTTTAAGAGGAAGTCCCTTGCTTTTAACTGTCCTTTTCCTCCTTTTTTTGTTGTGGTTTTTTTTTTTTTTTTGTTACCAAATCCCAGCTTCGAGGGTTAACAACCTCCTTCTTTCCTCCATAAGCTACAGGGGAAGCTTGAGAACTCTGCACAGTTTGGGCAGGGAGCAAGCATTCCTGCTTCCTCTCAGCTACCCTCGCATCTAGTAGCCTAATAGCTTCCTGAAGCTCAGCCACCTGCTGCAGGAGAGCCTCCACCAGGGAGCACTGAGTGCAGCCCTACCCATTGTGTTCCTTTCCCTCACTAGACCAGTGCAGGCACTCTCTACACCCCGAAGTCTGCACTGCAGCCTCCCCTCTCATTGGCTCTGTCTGAGGGACTACGGTGGCCACCGCTAGGGCAGCCAGAGCAGAGCTCCCAGACGGAGCCCTTGTCATACGGCAAGTGCTCACCATCCCGCTCGCCTGCCTGCGCAAACTGACGCGCAAACTGCCTTGACCAGCTCTGTTTGCCCGCTCTGTTTGCCCCACTCCTGGTCGCTCGTGCACCCTGGGGCAGGTTTTTAACCAGTCAGGGCTAGCTCCCTTCCTCCTGGCTCCGCCCCCTGTGAGTCAGCTGCTCATGTCAGCTGAGCTGCCAGCTCCGGGGCAGGTCCTGTCGAGGACTTAAGGCTCCCTCGGTGGCTCTTGTCGCTCTGAGTTGAGGCTCCTGGACGCTGATCTCCCCCTGCTCCGGTGTTCAAGGCATCCTCTTTCGAGCTACTCACCTCAGCAATTGGCCATCTTGCTTGCTTGCTTAAGCTTCCTCGGGCCTCTTAGGCACTTGCTGTAACTTTCAGGATTATTCATAGTTTATGTACCAATTATCCATTCCCTGTGAGAACACTGTCTCTACAAAAAAAGGACATGGAACTGTTGGAACAACTCCAGAGAAGAGCCACGAGGATGATCAGGGGACTGGAGCACCTCCCATATGAAGATAGGCTGAGAAAGTTGGGGCTGTTTAGCCTGGAGAAGAGAAGGCTGCGTGGAGACCTCATAGCAGCCTTCCCGTATCTGAAGGGTGCTTATAGGGATGCTGGGGAGGGATACTTCATTAGGGACTGCAGTGATAGGACAAGGGGAAATGGGTTAAAACTTAAGCAGGGGAAGTTTAGATTGGATATAAGGAAGAAGTTGTTTATTGTGAGGGTGGTGAGGCACTGGAATAGGTTGCCCAAGGAGGTTGTGAGTGCTCCATCCCTGGCAGTGTTCAACACCAGGTTGGACAAGGCCTTGGGTGATAGGGTTTAGTGCAAGGTGTCCCTGCCCATGGCAGTGGGGTTAAAACTTGATCTTAAGGTCCTTTCCAGCCCTAACTATTCTATGATTCTATGATTCTAAGGCGTGTTATAAAAATTCCGTCTTGGCCATGATCTGATTTAATTAATTTCTTTATTACAATTGATTAATATTTAGAGGCAATAAGCAAGCAGCGCTGGGTGCGCCGGGGAGTCTCCGCTCCACCCAAGACGCACACCGAGATTTCTGGGGTACAGTCTCTTATACTCCTCGGTCTTGGGTTTCAGCCAATCCTGTCATCTCCTTCACTTGAATATCGACATGGTTCCTATTCATTGTTCTCCTCCTGTTGCTGGGGTCTTATCTTCAGGTGAAGAAACTTCTTAAAAAGTTACTGAATTCCTTGGCAATACATTAACAGGGGATGTCTATCACAAGCTTAACCACCATCTTAGCCCCCTAAATTCCATTTCTTATATAGTTACTTATTCAATACACAAATTTCACCTCATCCTGTAACTGGATGTATCTCTTGATTACCTAACCCCACTTAAGGCATACAAGCAGTTAAACAAAGTACCCTTTTAATTAGCAAAACGTTTGAAACATTCAAATAGTTAAATAAAGTACCCCTTAAAGTAACAAAGTGTTTGATTAAGAAGGATTATTCCTTTGTTTCTTCTTCTCTTTCATCATTGTATTGACAGGAATATCTATCATAATCTGATCATTCTTATACATTCTACACATAATACAATGATTTCAAGGATTTTCTATTCCACCCAAAGTACAATGATGACAAGGACTCCTAAGTTGCTGACACGAATCATTCCTATATGTCTCACACGGGGAAGAAGAGAACAAAGACAACGACCCCCCAAAAAAAGTTTGGACATTGGAAGAACAAATGTCCCGAAAACAAAAAGAACCGCCATCCAAACAGGGCCACTAAAGGAAGGGTGGTTGTGCATGTGAAGGAGAATAACAAGGACCAGAGGAATCTTCCCTACCAGATCCAGTGGTTATGATGAAGCTAGGGGACGAGGAGAAGGAAGTGGAATTTTTGGTCGATACGGGTGCAGTGTATTCCGTTTTAAAGAAAGCCTTAATGCCCTTAGGGGATGATTATGTTATGGTAAAAGGGGCAACTGGCCAACGTAAGAAGAGGTATTTTTGTAAACCATTGAAATATCAATTGGGAAAGCAGTGGGGCATTCTTAAATTCTTATATATGTCTAATTCCCCAAAAGCTCTCCTAGGGAGAGATTTACTGGAACATTTGGGAGTAATTATTACTTTCAAAGGAGGCAAGATCACTTTAGAAGTAAATGACCAGCAGTATATAGAGGTGTTAAGTTTAGTTTTAATTGCCAATCATGTTGTGGAAGAAATCAGGGAAGATGTATTGGATCAGGTATTCCCAGGGGTATGGTCTACAGACATACCTGGGAGGGCCAAAAATGCACCCTCAGTACATATTAAGCTCAAGGAGGGAAAACAGCCAGTCAGGATTAAACAGTACCCTCTGAAAAAGAAAGATAGAGAAGGAATTTACTCAATAATTGAGAATTTCCTACAATTGGGACTGTTAATACCCCTATTTTACCAGTTCAGAAACCTGACGGGTCATACCACGTGGTACAGGATTTACGAGCTGTCAACAAAATAACTGAGGATCTTTACCCTGTAGTAGCAAATCCATACACTTTGCTAACATGCTTAACACCGGAGCTAACTTGGATTACCGTTCTAGATTTAAAGGATGCCTTCTTTTGCATCCCTCTCCACGAAGCCAGCCAGAAAATCTTTGCATTTGAATGGGAAAGCCCTAAGTGTGGGCGCAAAACCCAGCTCACATGGACGGTGTTGACTCAAGGATTTAAGAACAGCCCCACTCTGTTTGGAGAACAACTTTCAAAAGACTTAGAATCCTGGGAGGCTCCGCCAGGAGAAGGGAAGCTACTGCAGTATGTAGATGACATCTTAATCGCCACCCAGACAGAAGAAGCGTGTGTGGCTTGGACAGTAAGCCTCTTAAATTTCCTGGGACTCCAGGTGTGGAAGGATGGTTGCATGACAGAGGAAGACATGAACTCCTTGGAGTGAGCAACCCAGTCTTTAGGGTGTAAGGGAAAAGGCCAGGGCCTAGCCCTGGCTCTTGACCTTTCTTGAACGCCTTTGGCTGAGGACAGTAAACAACTCTTGAGGAAGTGTCCCGGGGACTTTCCAGAAGTGCATCTTGCTTGAGCAATGTGAGCAATCCTGTGGACAGCTTGCCATCGCCAATCAGATGAGAGACCGTGGCGTGTGACAGCGGGCGATCACCAGTCAGAAGAGACCGTGGCGCGTGACAGCGGGCGGTCACCAATCAGAAGAGAGACCGTGGTGTGTGACAGCAGGCGATCACCAATCAGAAGAGAGACCGTGGCACGTGACAGTTGTTGGGGACCAATGATAACTTTGCTTTAGGCGCGCGGCTTACTTTAAATCCTATATAAGCACTGCGTATGCAGACAATAAAGGAGAACGATCATACTCATATTGAGGTTGCGTCGTTACTCCGGGCCCGACTCCCACTCCGACATCTGGTAGCAGAGGATGGTTCCCGACCAAAGATCTCCGAGACTGTGGTAAGCAGCAAGAGGAGGGTCGGAGCGGGAAGAATCGGCTGGGGAAGCCCTGCCGGGGACAAGAGGTCCAGGCAGACGCGGAAAGCCGGCGTTAGAGTAGCTCTCTAACCCCCAGGTGCAGCTATGGATCAGGAAGCTGCAGCCAACTTGCTCGCCGGAATCCTCTCCACGAGAGGGAAAGAAGCGCCGGTGAAGCAGCTGATACGATTAATTAAGTTAGGCCAAAAATGGGGACATTTTGCAGACATTTGTCTGATATTTTCCGTATCGGAATGGTGAGACTTTGGGGGAACCATGTGGCAAAAACTGTGGACACCAATGGAACTCTGTCCTAGAGACCTTAAAAGAAATGAGGGCAGAGAGGGAAGCCCCCCCCCCGTTGTGCCTGGCACGGCATCACAGAAGCCTCCTCAGCATAAGGGGGAAGATAAAGTGAAACGGCACTCGCGTCCAAAAGTACAAGTAGAAAGTGCAAACGCGGTCACCTTCGACCTAGAGGATGAAGACCCCGAATCGGAATTGGAACCAGACCCAGAGTCTCCGGCAGAACCGGACTTGTACCCTTCCCTTCCTGACCCCAACTCAGACTCAGACAATTCAGACAGTTCGGTTCATCGGCAGATGCGATCCAGCCTCAGTGACGGTCAACTGCAACAGCTGCTGAAGAAATTAAAGTATTGGAGACAAAAGAAACCTCCGAACCCTCTGCTCCACCCTCCTACAATCCAGTAGTAAAGAAAGGGGAATGGGAGGGGGGTGTTGGGCACGGGGTACGGGATTACAGTAATAACCCTGCTAAACGTTATCATCAAAGATGCAATTGTTATGGGAGAATTTTCGGCTATGGGTCCCTCAGCATTCCCGGTGTTTAACACTCCACAGGGGGGAAAGGAGTGGGAGGCACTGGATTTAAAGGCTGTAAAGGGGGCACGTCAACCGGTAACATCCTACGGGTTAAAATCATCGTATACTCGGGCAATTATCACACATATTTTTTCTGCATATATCCTAGCACCATATGATATCCATATAATAGCTCAATTGTTGCTTACTCCCCACCTTCAGATGTGATTTAAAGTGAGCACAGCAGAGGAAAAGGCTGGATACATGGCTACTCCCTTTGCTGCTGCTTTTAAACCCCTTTTACAATAAGGTTAGAGCGATCGCGGGGGTACTAAAGATATGAGATGTTATAATTGTGGATGGACGGGACATTGTAAAAAAGAAACAGTGTACTGTAACAAAAACTAGTTCAGCAGCCCGCCGCCCCCCCCTTGTCAGTGATTGAATGAATTGAAATTTGATCTTAGGACATCCGTTTTATGGATGTTTTCAGTCCTTCTTAAGGTGAAGGGAGCAACCTTTTTTACGTTAAAGTAAAAGTTCTGCATCAAGACCTGCAGTGGAAAGGTCTGTGATGAACTGTGGACTTATATACAACTCATTTAATACAATCTCTCTGTGATACTCATGTACTAGAAGCTGGTAAAAATAAGTATGTCCAGGTTTCTATCGACCTTTGGAGACCTTTATAAATACTGCTGGCTACTTCTTCCAACATAGGCTGGCCACCTGTGTCGGAATGAGTGTGCATTTTGGTCAGTATAAAAGCCCAAGCCTCATGCGATGTGGGGGAGGCAGAGCCTCTGCGGGGACGCCTGCTAAGGTTGAGCCTGCCACCTCGCACTGCAATGATGCTTCTCGGAGCTGGTTTTCTTGTTAGTCTCCACAGGGTCCTTGTGCCACGTTCTGTATGTGGGATTGTGTAGTGGGAGTAATGATTGTCTGGATTTTGTGCTTCAAATATTGTAGTTGTGTGGACTGTGCTTGTGGGATCCCATACGTGTGTGTGTGTGTGTTGAGGGCAGACGGTGTTCTGTGTATTTTTTGTTGTTGGGTTCATGTAAAAGCTTCTAATAGACAGTAGTTTAACATTTCAGACAAGAAAGGGTTAATGCAAAAGTGAAGTTGCCGGCAGATATTTATGGTTGCTGCTGAAGCAGGCAGGCAGCTGTAGCTGCTGCCGAGCAGGCAGGCGTTTGTAGCCGTGCAAAGCAGGGTGAGCAACTTCAAAAAAAGAAAAAAAAAAAAAAAGTTATTTGATAAAAGTTCAGTTGTTCAGTTCCCATGTTCAAAAGAAGCTGCTCTCAGATTCGGCTCCCAGTGCTCCACTGGTGGAAGGACCAGGATGGACACCAGAGCCGAGGAGAGAAAAAAACAAAATAAAACAAAACCAAGCTTAATATGTTTAGAGTAACCTGGGGATGAATCCAAGACTTGGAGGAACAGATAGATCGGTTGAAACAAGAACTGCTAATTGAAAAAGCGAGAGGGGTAGTGCAACCACAAGCATTACGAGCCGTCACCTAAGCAGCATCAGGGTGGCAGATACAGAGCCTATCTACTTCTCAAGAACTGATAACCTGGAAAAGGGGGTGTATTTGTGTCCTCCTGCCTACAGGTCCATGGCAACTGCCTGCAAAGTTTGTCAAGCCTTGCCATGAGCTGGACAGACAAATAGAGGGACCTGATGCCTCAGCTGCAGGAGCTGAATGTGAATACTCCGAGCAGAATGAGATAGAGGAAGAGAAAAAACAATGATTCCTATAAACATTATTTGAAAGCAGCTGAAAAGTAACAGCTTGAATATGTGTGTTTGTAAAGTAGCTATTGTTAGTGTTATAAAGTGAGACCACAATGGATCATAATCCAATTAAAATTTTTATTAATTATAGCAAGTAGAATATGAGCTAAAACAGCGCTGGACGACAGGGGAGTCTGCACTCCGCCAACTGCCGTGCTGATCAGTTCAAACAGACCCCTTTTTATACATCTTGACTTCCGTGTTCATGAGGTAGTGGAGGTACTCTGCACATGCTTCAGTTGTTGTTAGGGGGTCGTTTTCTGCCTCCTGGTGGTCGTTGAGGCCGAGGTAAGAAGTCTTCCTCTTTTGACCCCTCTACTCCTATGTCCTTATATGGAGTGGTTTGTCTTATTTCTGCCAGTTCCTGGAACCATCTTGCAGTTATCTTATGTTAGCATAAGCGGTCTCTGGTTTAGTTGGTGTAAGAGTTTGCGGTTATCTTATCTTGCGTAAGCTGTGTCCGGTGGCTATTTGCATAAGCGGTTTCATATCTTTTGTTGCCTAACCTTTACATTGGGCTTAACATATATCTTAATAAACAATACCCTAGTCTATAGTTTCTCACAGTTAGAACCTTTGATTTTGTGTATGAAACCACCTGTATTTACTAGCCAGTTACTGTTAACAAACTACACCTTGTATTATATGGATGTCACTTGTAAAAGAAATGTTAGAGTATGCAAATTTGTAGTAGCTGCTAGAAAATTCTAAGGCAAAAGATAGAAATATTCTAATACAACAGTAGTGTTATAAAACAGGTAATGGAACGAATTAAGACAGTGGGAGAATTCCATTGGTAAGAAATTTCTTTGGCTAGTCCCTTGCTGGCATCAGCATCTTCAACATGCTGCTGCACCCTGTAATAGTTACTCTGCTAATCTAAATCTGTGTGTGACTCTTAGCCATATTAAAGAGGCGCTCACCAGCATAGTGAACCAAGCCTGGATTGCTCAAAAACAAGGAGGGGGAATTGTGGAAGGATGGTTGCATGACAGAGGAAGACATGAACTCCTTGGAGTGAGCAACCCAGTCTTTAGGGTGTAAGGGAAAAGGCCAGGGCCTAGCCCTGGCTCTTGACCTTTCTTGAACGCCTTTGGCTGAGGACAGTAAACAACTCTTGAGGAAGTGCCCCGGGGACTTTCCAGAAGTGCATCTTGCTTGAGCAATGTAAGCAATCCTGTGGACAGCTTGCCATCACCAATCAGAAGAGAGACCGTGGTGTGTGACAGCAGGCGATCACCAATCAGAAGAGAGACCGTGGCGCGTGACAGTTGTTGGGGACCAATGATAACTTTGCTTTAGGCGCGCGGCTTACTTTAAATCCTATATAAGCACTGCGTATGCAGACAATAAATGAGAACGATCATACTCATATTGAGGTTGCGTCGTTACTCCGGGCCCGACTCCCACTCCGACATCCAGGGATATAGGGTGTCTAAGAAAAAGGCTCAGGTAGTGAAACAGAAAGTGATTTACCTGGGCTATGAGATTAGTGCTGGACAACGGACTTTGGGGCAAGATCGTAAGGAAGCAATATGTCAAACCCCGAAACCCCAGACAATAAAAGAACTGCGAACCTTCCTGGGTATGATGGGGTGGTGCAGGTTGTGGATTTACAACTATGGGCTGCTTGTTGTCTTCCACAGAATCGAGGAACCTCCTGGATTGCTTGTGCCAGGCCGTACCATCATTCCAACAGATGTCAGGGTGGTTGAAGTCCCCCATGAGAACAAGGGCCTGTGAGCGTGAGGCTTTTCCTATCTGCCTATAGAGTGCTTCATCCATAGGTTCTCCTTGATCAGGCAGTCTGTAACAGATCCCCACAGTAATGACTCCCATCGCTGTTTTCCCTTTAACCCTAACCCACAAACTCTCTGTTAACTATAATCGGTTACTGCTCAGTATCATTTCCAGTGTTACGATACAATGATAAAATATCTAAAGCTCTACCCCCAGGATATTTCTTGATATTTGGAGACCCTGCATGGCCAGAAATTCCTTCTAAACCCTTTGGAGGACCATGTTATCTAGGTAAATTGTCCCTGTTTGCAGCCTCCAGAAGGCGTTTAGTCCAGGACATGAAGGACAGCCTCCGCAGAGGCAAACGATCCATTGGGCAATTAGGCCTAATTTGCAATTCCACGTTAAGAATCTAGCATCACACAGCAAGAATTTTGGCGGCATCATTTGTACCAAGTATAGCTTCAGGGAAAGCATTGTCAGATATACATCTTTAGGCATGTTGGGTGGCTAAGCAGTTAAATATATCTTCAGATGTGATATCCTCACTTGCCACAGACACAGATAGCATAAGACATGCGTCTTTACAAAACCAAGCAGCAATTGACTTTTTATTATTGGCCCATGGACATAGTTGTGAGGATTTCGAAGTTATGTGCGGCATGAACTTATCTGACCATTCTGAATCAAGTCATACTAAGCTACAAAAATTGCAGGAAAATATGCAAGAGCTTAGAATTGTTGGAGGGGGATTGGATGAATGGCTAAATAACCTAGGAGTTACTGGATGGTTCAAAGAAATACTTAAACAAGGCCTTCTAATCTTAGCTATAGGACTACTCATTTTAATGATTGTACCTTGCATAATACAATGTATATCAAAATAACTTCATAAATCGATAGAAGGAACATGGATAGCTCTGTCATAAATACTATAGTAAAAGAATTTACTCACTTTATAGAAAAAGGCGGGATTGATGCAGAGGGTTGACCAATGTACAGGGGGGTGGTACGGGGGGGGGGGGGGGGGGGGTTAGAGGAATTTGCTTGCTTAAACAAAGCATTGTCTGGTGTAAATGCCTACTAAGCAGAACAAAGATACCTGATTCTATTGATCAGGAAAAGCAGACACCTGGCTCTATTGATAAGGAAAGCAGACACCTGATTCCACTGATAAGCAGCTATTGATAAGGAAAAGCAGACCCCCGATAAGGGGGAGAATCAGATGGTTTATGGCTGGGACACTGACCAAACCCTAAGGCCATATGTGAAGACTAAAAAGTGAAAAGTTGAAGAAGATGAAGACTCATTTACTTCATCTTGAGACCCCTGCCCATGACCAGAGGGTCACTGCGCAGGCGCAAAGGAGCTTATAACTCATTATAATATGAAGCAGGGATAGGACATGAATATGTATAGGCGTATTGTGCAACCTTATGAATATATGTAACTTTAGAGAATAAATGTAGAGGGAAACAACACTGAGGCACACATGACTTTGAAGAATTATCCCTGTGCGTCTCCACTGAATAAAAGCATACCTACTTTACAACTTTTAACGAGTTGTGGAGTCTATCTGCATATCAAATGGTTAAAGATGTGTCATCCAGACATTGATGAGAGTACTGTATTTGAGGTCTCTTTGTGTAATGCAGCAGGAGTTAAATTGTGGCACCCCACCCCCCCACCCCCCTCCCAACCTTCACCGGTTGCCACTGTGGCTGCGAAAACTGAGGACAGAGATGAAGACAATCTTCTTGACCCAGGCCCTATTGACCCCGAGAAGGAGCCTGTGCACATTCATCAAACTGCTGTTGTTGCTGATCCTGAGGTTCTGACGCCTGATAATTCTGATACTGACCTGGATGGTCCTTTTGACCCGGAGCCTATTGATCTGGAAATAAAGCCTCATTTATATCCCCCAGCTCCTCATGATAAATGGGCAGCTGTAAAGGGAGAAGCAAGATGGGTGGGGGATGCAGATGTACTGTGTGCTTTCCTGGTGGTGTATGTTAAGATAAGGAGGCACAAAATGTAATCAGTTCTAAGTCATGTTAAATTTGATGGCTTTGTAATGGAAAATAACTGCGGTGCTTGAAGGTAGTTGGTATAGTTTCAGGTCCTTAGGACCTTAGTACAAAAAGTGTAAGAAAATCAGAATAGAAAAGCAGGACCTGGGGATGGGGAGTATCTGGGACTAGCAGATGTCCAGGATGGACACAGTTTAACTGATAAGTAAAAGGACAGGATGATTGCTATGTTTGTGGTGTTAATAAAGTCATTAAGATGGTATAAACATCTACTGGGGAGTATCCAGGACTAGCAGATCACAGTATCACAGTATGTTAGAGATTGGAAGGGACCTCAAAAGATCATCTAGTCCAATCCCCCTGCCGGAGCAGGAACACCTAAATAAGGTTACACAGGAATGTGTCCAGGCAGGTCTTGAATGTCTCCAGAGAAGGAGACTCCACAACCTCCCTGGGCAGCCTGTTCCAGTGTTCTGTCACCCTCACTGAGAAGAAGTTTCTTCTCAAGTTTAAGTGGAACCTCTTATGTTCCAGTTTGCACCCATTGCCCCTTGTCCTATCATTGTTTGCCACTGAGAAGAGCCTGGCTCCATCCTCGTGACACTCCCCCTTTATATATTTATATACACTAATAAGGTCACCCCTCAATCTCCTCTTCTCCAAACTATGTCCAGGATGGGAGCAGTTAAACTAACTGGTAAGTAGAAGGGCAGGATGATTGCTATGTCTGTAATGTTAATTAAGCTGGTTATGAAGATTGTTGAGAAAAACGACCCTTAAAGACCACCATCACATTTTCCTATGCATGCGGGAAACTTTCTGGAAAATGATGTGATATGCCCAGTGAGCATATAAGGATGACCCGTATAGTAGTGCAGGGACACATGTTAGGAGGAACTATTCTCCGTGTCTCCTGGCACCCCAATAAAGAATACCTGCTTGTCAACTTGAAATTGTTGGCGAGTTTGTTCCTGGAGTTTTCTCTGAATCAATGTGATGGATCAAGACCTGTGGTGGGAAGGTCTCTCATATGCTCTTATCGGGGATATTGGGTGGACTGTGGCAGACCATAGACATGGGACCCCATATACAACTAATTTGATACAATCTCTGTGATACTAATGTACTAGAAGTTGGTAAAAATAAATATGCCCATGTTTCAATAGACCTTTGGAGACCTTTATAAATGTTACTGGCCACTTCTTCCAACATAGGCTGGCCACCTATGTCGGAATGACAAGTCGGAATGGCAAGTATAAAAGCCCAAGCTTCATGCAATGTGGGGGAGGCAGAGCCTCTGCGGGGACGCCCTCTAAGGTTGGGCCTGCCACCTCGCACTGCCATGATGCTTCTTGGAGCTGGTTTCCTGATGTTAGCGTAGGAACAAACACATAACCACCTGAATGGTTATATAAGGTGTTTTATTGCAGCGCTGGGAAACCAGGGGTACATACCCAAATCTGGTTTCAACCTCATCACATCGCGTTCGCAATTTATACACATTTAGCACGGGTTACAACATTAGCTAATGCATATGCATTAAGAATTGCCACATCATAAATGTTACGACATCATCCTCTTCTACGTTTGCGCAGCCCCCTCTGGTGGTCGTCTGATGGCCGTTCCAATGAAGTAAGGAGTCTTCCTCAGATGAAGTAAGAAGTCTTCCTCAGGTTTTCCTTTTCACCTTTTCCTTACTTGGACATATCCCAACCCTTGTGTGGATGCTAGCATTTTCTTATCAGCTTCTGGTATGCTCTTCTGGCTACCTCATTCATAGGTTCTACTTGGGTATAGTCTCCAGTACATACTTTTCTAAATCCACCCATAAATCCACCCGCATACCTTTCACCATATATGGTTATGCTATTAAGACTACCATTGCAACACTGGTTACAGAGCAGTCGTGATACAAAACTGCAAAATTACAAAATTTTCTAATATACAAAATCCCACTATTAATTTATAAGTTTCTCAAACATAATAATTTCTACTATTTTATGCAATTGTTTTATCTTAAAAACTTAGCCCTTTTCCAGCACTGATAGTCTTAACAGGGTCCTTGTCCCACTTTCTGTACATTGGACTGCGTAGTGGGCGTAATGATTGTCTGGATTTTGTGTTTAAAATATTGTAGTTGTGTGGAGCGTGGTTGTGGGATCCCATGCGTGTGTGTGTGCGTGTGTTCAGGGCAGACAGTGTTCTGTGTATTTTTTGTTGTCGGGTTAGCGTAAAAGTTTTTAACGGGTAGCAGATTAACATTTCAGGCAAGAAAGGGTTAATGCAAAAGTGCGGTTGCCAGCAGGTTCTGTATTAAGATCTCCATGATAACGAGTGGAAAGGACCAGTGCCATTGCTGACATGGGGTCAAGGATAGGGCTGTGTATAGCTATCAATAGGACCATACTGGCTGCCAGCGAAACGTATAAAGCCCCAGAACTCAACAGCATAAAGAAATGACAATGACAGAAATCTTTGTAATATCTGTTCTATTATTTATGTGTGACCATGGGTAATGGACAAGTATACTAGGCACATTTGTTAAATCCCCCATTATTCCGAACTGTTACATGGTGTGTAGGATTCACTGGTATGCCACATGTTATAAAGGTTCAAGTGACTTCAAATCAGACTAATCTTACTGAAATAATGCTGCCTGGAGTAGTGGGTGGTTATGTTAATTACACAGGTCAAGCAGTGATAGAGCAGGCACACCAAATTATTAAAATAAAATAAAAAAAAACAAAAAAAAAACAACCCAAACTAACAAACCAACCAACCAAACAAAAAAAAAATACCCAAAACCAAGCAAAGAAACCCCCCCCAAACAAACAAACAAACAATTTTAGCAAAACAAAGAAGGGGGAATGATAGGGGTGACCCCAAATGCACAAATCAATAAAGCACTGTTTGTCTTAAATTTTGTAACATTATCCAGTTCCGATTTACACACAGGCAGGAATGTCCCCCCAGTGATTAGGCATTTTTCTGCACTAACCCATGTAGGCCCAGATCTGATACCAGGGAAAGAACCCATTATGGTAATGGTAAAGTCTTTGGAAAATCATAACTGGGAAGGTCCTTTTAGGTTAATAACTTCAGGAAGAGGCTATGCTTGTGTCTCTACAGAATAAGGACCCCGATGGATCCCTCACAATGTACCCGTCTGTTTATACAAGCGACCGCTGCCAGTGAAGATAGATACTGATTCATCATTGAAGTTAACCCATGGGAACTGTACAAAGTAGTGGCAGACTATGGACTTGGGACCCCATATACAACTCATTTGATACAGTCTCTCTGTGATACTCATGTACTAGAAGTTGGTAAATATAAGTATGTCCAGGTTTCTATCGACCTTTGGAGATCTTTATAGATATTGCTGGCCACTTCTTCCAACATAGGCTGGCCACCTATGTCGGAATGAGTGTGCATTTTGGCAAGTATAAAAGCCCAAGCCTCATGCAATATGGGGGAGGCAGAGCCTCTGCGGGGACGCCCTCTAAGGTTGGGCCTGCCACCTCGTATTGCCATGATGCTTCTCGGAGCTGGTTTCCTGATAGTCTTCACAGGGTCTTTGTGCCACGTTCTGTACATGGGACTGCATAGTGGGAGTAATGATTGTCTGGATTTTGTGTTTCAAATATTGTTCCAAAAATTATGTGGAGTGTGGTTGTGGGATCCCATATGTGTGTGTGTGTTGAGGGCAGACAGTGTTCTGTGTATTTTTTGTTCTCGGATTCGCGTAAGTTTTTAACAGGTAGCAGATTAACATTTCAGGCAAGAAACAGTTAATGCAAAAGTGTGGTTGCCAGCATGTATTTATGGTTGCTGCTGAAGCAGGGAGGCAGCTGTAGCTGCTGCTGAGGAGGCAGGCATTTATAGCAGCTGCCGAGCAGGCTGGTGTTTGTAGCCGTGCAAAGCAGGGTGAGTGAATTCGGAAAAAAAATTTAAAAAATTCACCTACATTATTTGCTAGAGTTCGGTCCCCATGTTCAAAAGAAGCTGCCCTCTGATTCAGCTCCCAGTGCTCCACCGGTGGAACTGCCAGGATGGACATTGGAGCAGAGGAGTGAAGGGAGAAAAAAAACACCAACCCCCCCCCCAAAAAAAAAAAAAACACCCAGAACTCTCGAACTATTTAAGTATTGGGGCAGTTTGTAGAGACACCACAAAGAAAGCCTAAAGAGCGCCTGCAACACGCTGGGCATATGGGAGGAGACTTGCTTAGTGTGTTTAAAGTAACCTGGGGGTGAATCCAAGACTTGGAGGAACAGATTGGTTGAAACAAGAACTGCTAACTGAAAAAGTGAGAGGGGTAGTGCAACCACAAGCTTTAAGAGCCGTCACCCAAGCAGCATCAGGGTGACAGAGAAAGAAGGAAAAAAAAAAAGGTAATGATGCAGCAAACTCCTTGACTGTTAACACTGTGCAGTTTACTTCTGCAGCTGCTTCACATTCCTTTGGCATCAGAATTCCTCTGCTTTAAGGAATTACTTTAACCTGTCTATTTCTCAAGAACTGATAACCTGGAGGAGGGGGTGTATTTGTGTCCTCCTACCTACAGGTCCATGGCGGCTGCCTGCTAAGTTTGTCAAGCCTTGCCATGATCTGGACAGACAAATGGAGGAACCTGATGCCTCAGCTACAGGAGCTGAACGTGAATACCCCAAGCAGAATGAGATAGAGGAAGAGAAAAACTAATGATTGCAAAGCATCACTTGGGAGCAACTGAAAAGTAACAGCTTGAATATGTGTGCTTGTAAATTAGCTATTATTAGAGGCTGTAATTTTCTGTATAAATCCACCCGTATTTACTAGCCAGTTGCTAATAAGAAACTACACCTTGTATTGTATGAATTTGTCACTTGTAAAAGAGATGTTAGAGCATGCAAATTTGCAGCAGCTGCTACAAAATGCTAAGGCAAAAGCTAGAAAGATTCTAATATAATGGTAGTGTTATAAAGCAGATAATGGAACAAATTAAGAGGGTAGGAGAACTCCACTGGTAAGAAATTTCTTTGGCTAGTCCCTCACTGCCATCAGCATCTTCAACATGCTGATGCACCCTGTAATAGTTACTCTGCTAATGTAAATCTGTGTGTGCTTTGACATAGTTGTGACTTGTTACTGGATGAAGCAGGTGAAACTCTGCATTGACAACAAGGTGCAAGGACTGAGGCTGACCAAATGCCTGCTACGACAGTCAAGGGCAAGACTGGGTTGGCCTCTGTTTGCCTCCAAGAAGAACCTTTAGCTCTGCTGTTGGCTGCAACCCAGCAGGCTTGGAGCGGTGGGGACACATGCCATGCCAGACCTTGATGTGAGGGATTGATGCAAAGGGTTAACAAATGTACAGGGAGGTTGGGGTTGAGCCACTTGCTTAACAATGTTACTGCTTGCTCATGCTTATTGTACATGGTATTTGCAATGTACAAGAGGATAGGTCAAAACGCTTACTTAACAATTTTACTCCTTGCTCATGTTTATCATACTTGCAGTGTACAAGGGGATAGATCAGGATGCTTGCTTAACAATATCATCGCTCACTCATGATTATGCTAAGACAAGATATAAGGACATAGCTGTTGTTAAGAAGTAGGGACTGTGTCTTGATTTCCATCCTTTGGACACCTCCATGTATGCTAGAACTAGATATTAGGACATAGCTATTGCTAAGAAGTAGGGACAGTGACTTGATTCCAGTCCTTTGGATGCTTAGGCTGGCTGAAATTGGCTCTGTACTTTGGACAAAGACCAAGCCTCCAGGGAGCATGCATAACAACCAGAGGTGAAAAATTCAGGCTCGAGGAAGACTCGTTTACTTCATCTTGAGACCCTCGCTCACGACCACTAGGAGGCACTGCGCAGGTGCAAAGGACTTCTTAGCTCATTATAAAATGAAGCGGGGACAGGACATGAATATGTGTAGTCATGTTGTGCAATCTCATGCATATGTATAACTTTAAATGATAAATGTAAAGGGGAAACAATGCTGAGGTGTTCATGCTTTTGGAGGAGTTATCCCCCATGCGCCTCAGCACTGAATAAAAGGCATACCTACTTTACAACTTTAACGTGTTGTGGAGTCTATCCGCGCATCAATTTGGCGAGCCAGCCAGGAGATCTCTATTCGGCTGCAGGATCGGCTGAGTGGCGGACATCCTAGGCGGCCCAGGCCACTTGCCTGGAGGAGCTCCGCTTCTCGTCCGCTCACTGCGGGGGCAGACAACAACCTGTGCCGAATTCGGAGAAACAGTATGCTTGGAATTTAGGTTTGTAATTGTCCTGGGACTCATAGGGGGCCTATAAGGCATATGCGTGGCCCGGGGCTGCTGTTAAGGCAGTGTGTCTGGCGCACAGCGTAATTCCCCTTGACAGATAGGGCTTGCAAGCAGGGGGCTCGCTGACCGATAGAGCGGCTGCTAGCGATCTTGAGAGCGGATCGGGTGATTCTGGGTTTTCGCTGGGTTTCGGTTTGGGAGCCAGGACGGACCTGCTAATGACTGGGCAGGAAACAGGTGAAGGGTAGGCAGACCCAGCTTTCCACTGCATCCCAGATTTTGGAAGCCAGGACAGACCTGCCACTGACTGCGTCAGAAGCAGAAGGGTAAGCGGAACCACCGTGTGTCTGTGAGATCCCGTGTGCGAATGTTTTGTGTGACTGAGACGTGGCATAGCCACGAAGCAAGTGTGGAGTCCTGATCTGAGGTTCAGTGTTCTCTGCAAGGAGAGTGGCCAGAGACAGATGAAACGTTTGTTTGTCTGTAATCATTAGGCAATCTAGGAACTGAGGGAGTGTGTGACTGCCCCTCCCACAGTGGTTAGCCAGACAACAAACCCTGAATTCCTGGTGCAGCACGCAGAACAGGCTTTTAAACATCCAGAGGGGCTGGATGTGCTAAAATAATCAGAAGTATCTGGCTGACCATCTGTTGGGACCAAAAATAAGTGGGTTGATCTGTAGAGTTCCTGAAATCTATCGAAAAATAAGAATAGAGAATTGAAAAATAGTCTGTAAGAAATATCAAAGAAAAAATCAAGAAAAAGAAATGGAAACCAGTCAAAGCAAGAAAATTCTGAAGAAAAGCCCATTGGGTTGCATTTTGGCACATTGTAAAGAACTAGGAGGGTCTCCTGGGGACTTGGTAAACAAGAAAACATTGGTAAGATATTATAAGCAATGATGGCCTTTATATATTTTGGAAGATAAAAAAAAATACCTAAAAATGGAACTCTAACAATTAATGTTGTTTTAAGACCGCTTAAAAATGGGATGAAGTAATCTATGCAAATATGTTTTTCACTTTAAGAAACCACCCAGAGTGACAGACTGAATGTAAAATTAATATAGCTCCACCAGATCCCTTAATTTTGGCTTTGGAAAAGGAAAGGGAAAAACTGAAAGTTAAGATGGAGAAATGTTGTTCAGCCTGTGATATTGGGGAAAGATGTTTAAAGTAAAAAAACAAAACAAAACAAAACAAAACAGTAATTAGGAAGATAGAAAAATTATATATCACAAGTACCTCCAAGAGGAGCACACTCTATATCTGTCCTATCAGATATTGATAAAGATGAGAAAATTGCTGTCACTGGCAACAAGTGGCAGATTCATATTCAGAGTTAAGAAAGAGTTAAATCAGAAGTGCTGTTGCAGAGGCAGCATCTGTATCCCCTGCAGAGCAGGGAAACAGGTAGAAAAAAGACTAGATCGTACTATAGCCACAGCTGCAGTGGTTGCTTTGAAACTAGAGGAGGAGGAATATCGGGCGGAGGTGGGGGAGTGGGCTCTTCTGTGAAACCGGATCGGTGTGCATGCTATGAGGAGCTTGGATGCTGGAAGTGAGACTGCCCTGGGGGGGGAGTGCCATGGGGTGGCTCCGGTGACTGAATTGAAACTATACTGACAAGGACCTGGGGAATCTTCCCTAGCAGATCCACTGACTGTAATGAAGTTAGGAAACAAAAAAAAGAAAATAAGATTTTTTTAGCTGATATGGACACAACATATTCAGTTTTAAACAAAACTTTAATACCTTTGGAGAATGATTATATTATGGTAAAAGAGACAACTGACCAAAGTGAAAAGGCTTATTTTTATAAACCATTGAAATATCAGTTGGAAAAGCAATTATGAGAACTGTGGACTGTTGGCAAGCTTTCAGGGTCAAGTTCTCATAAATGTGCCTGACCAATTATATGTTAGTTACTGGGGGTCTTAAGAACATATATCCAATCATAATGTGCCAAATCATTGTGAGAAAATGTAAGCAACAGTATATAAGGAGTTGATACTTTGTAATAAACGGCTTTTGGTCTGATCACATTGATCTCTGATGAGTCCATTCCGCGGCACAAAGTGTTTTCATTTTGTTAATCTTTCTGGGTATTCTAATATGTGTGCCTTGTTTGCTACAATAGTTAATGGAGAATATAGAAACTCTGGCAAAAGTAGATCATAAATCTATAAAAGCTGTCTTTTAGTAAAAAAAAAAAAAAGGGGGGGGGGGAGATGGGGGTGCCAGACAGAAATAGTTAATGAAATGGATCCAGGTGTTATCCCCCTTGTCCGGTTTAAGCCTTGGGGACTGTGAAGAAAACACCTGGTGTCAATGCCCTGGTCCAGCCTACCTTGGGAACTGTAAAGAGAACAATGAAAGGTAAAGATCAGTTAGCAAAACAAAGTAGGTGGTTTGGAAGATAAAGTAGGATGTGCATCTCAAAGACAGACCAAACAGTGTGAATACTTGTAACCCTTAGTAGTTTTGCTAAATTGGGATGATAAGGGAGTAAAAGAGTGGAAAGTTACTGCTTAGCACTTAGTAGACTCTAAAAAGGATGCGAGATGTGAAATAAAGGTCTTCCGATTTCACCAGAACTGGAGTCCGTCTTTCACATGCCACAGTAGCCCTTGGACCAGTCTGGACCGGGCCAGATATAAAAAATGTAGTCTACACTGCAACCAGGGTGAGTGGTCCTACCTGGAGCCTCTGGTAGAAAGCTCCAGGGGAGACTCGAGGTCGACCCCTTGGCTTTTGGAGTCAGGGATACAAAGGACCAGCTATACTCCAACTGAAAAAGAGATACTGGCAGCCTATGAAGGGGTGGGACTCATTTCAGGAACAACATTATAGACACTTGGGCCAAAGAACATGGCATTGAGTGGGTATATCACATCCCCTACCATGTACCAGCCTCTGGGAAAATCCAATGGTACAATGGGCTGTTAAAAACTACTCTGAGAGCAACGGGTGGGGGAAATTTCAAGCATTGGGATACACACTTACCAAAGGCCACCTGGTTGGTCAACACCAGAGGATCTGCCAACAGGGCTGGCCCATCCCAATCAGAACTTTTTCATATTGTAGAGGGGGACAAAGTTCCTGTGGTGCACATGAAGAATTTGCTGGGGAAGACAGTCTGGGTTATTCCTGCTTCAGGTAAAGGCAAACCCACTTGTGGGATTGTTTTTGCTCAGGAACCGAGATATACTTGGTGAGTAAGATGGGGAAGTCCGATGTATACCTCAAGGGGATTTAATTTTAGGGGAAAACAGCCAATGAACTTAATTGTATGCTGTTGCCTGTTGCGCAATACTTTCATAGCCCATCAACTAGATATCTTCAGATCACCAGGGACTGGCCCTGACTTCCCTCCGACCATCATCCCAACAGAGAATGAACTTTGATAGAACTAGACAAGTTCTGTGGTAAAGGAACGATCAGCATCATCAGGCAACAGGACTGAAGTCACCTTCTCCTGTGCTACTTCAGCAATGGCTCAGGTGTCACCACTACTAATGAGTGCTAAGAAATCCCATCACAGAGATTCATTCCTCTTTGGTTTCACTAGCAGCTCAGCTGTCATGCTTTACCCTTTGAAGCTTATTAATATAGTTGATATTTTTGATCACACTGTAAATGAGCCTACATGTAAATATATAGAGACCTATACTTGTATATATCATTTACCAATTAGAGTGCAGTGATAATGGCTATTTATATGGAGGACACCTCTGTACAAAAAGCCAAGAGGAAGAACCAGAGAAGACTTCTCTCATCTATTTCCTGTTGTATTACAAATGCAGACCAATGCTAAGCCTCCTGCCTTTCTCGTTAAATGAGCCAGCTGGGCACTAACAACAGAAAAATCTGGTGTTGCTAGAGCAGGAAACCTGCATGATGGAAACTGCCCTCTGGAAGAGTCTCTTTGTTCCACTAAATTTAAGACACCTGAAAAGACTCACATTCTAGTCTCAGCACTCCTTTAAGAGGTTTTTCTAGGTTATTTTACTGCAGTAATTGAGCTTGTTGCTCTCCACTCTCCAAGCTCCAGCAGGATCTTTGTTCCCAGTAGTAAGAGACCCAAAGGAGTGCCACTCGGGCTGCACCAACCTGCAAGGGGATTTAGTTGCAGGGGATGGAGGGCATCAGCACCCAGACAGAATGGCTGAGAGAGGAGGCTGCAGTGCAGTCCTCAAAGTGTAGTAAGTGGCTCCACTTGTCCCTTGAGGCAAGGGTGCATAATGGACAGGGCTGCACTTAGTGAGCCCTGGTAGAGGACCTCCTACAGCAAGTGGCTGAGCTGCAGGAGACTGTCAGTAGGCTAAAAGATGTCAAGGAAGCTGAGACGGGCTGGACTGCTTGCTCCAGGCCCAAACTACGCAAGAGCCACAGGCGTCCACCTTAACGCATATAGAAAAGAAGGAGGGTGTTAATCCAGGAAGCTGGGAGATAGTAACAAAAAAAAACACCCACAAAACCACAACCAAAAAAAAAAAAAAACCCAAAAAACAAACAAACAAACAAAAAACAACAAAAAAAAAGGAGGAGGACAATTAAAAGCAAGGGTCTTCTTCCACTGCTGGCTCATGTTCACTTTCCCATTGACCAGCACACCCAAGCCCTTCTCCACAGGGATGCTCTGAATCACTTCTCCACCCAACCTGTAGCTGTGCCTGGGATTGCCCCAACTGAGGTGTAAGACCTTGCACTTGGCTTGGTTGAACTTCATGAAGTTGGCATTGGCCCACCTCACAAGCCTGTTAAGGTCCCTCTGGATGGCACCCCTTCCCTCCAGCACATCAACCGAACCACACAGCTTGGTGTCATTGGCAAACTTGCTGAGGGTGCACTCAATCCCACTGGCCGTGTCACCAATAAAGACGTTGAACGGTATCAGTCCCAACACTGACCCCTAAGGGACACCACTTGTCACTGGTCTCCATGTGGACATTTAGCTGTTGACCGCAACTCTGCATGCAGACATGCAGCCAATTCTTTATCCACTGAGTGGTCCATTGTCATGGTCCATTGTCATAGTCCGTTAAGCCCATCCGGCAACACAGAACCACGCAGCCACTCGATCACTCCCCTCCCATTCCTCCCCCACTCCTGAAGCAATGGGAAGGAGAATCAAAAGAATGTAACTCCCACGGGTTGAGATAAGAACAGTCCAGTAACTAAGGTATAACACAAAACCAACAATAATAATGATAAGGGAAGTAACAAGGGAAGGTAATACTACTGCTCACCACCTGCCGACCGATACCCAGCCTGACCCAAGCAGTGATCTAGCCCTTCCGGGTAACTCCCCCAGTTTATATGCTGGGCATGATGTGCTGTGTTATGGAATACCTCTTTGGCTAATTTGGGTCAGGTGTCCTGTCTCTGCTTCCTCCCAGCTTTCCCTCCTCCCTGGCAGAGCATGAGACTCACAAAGTCCTTGGTCAGACTAAACATTACTGAGCAACAACTGAAAACATCGGTGTTATCAGCGTTGTTCCCAGGCTGAAATTCAAAACCACAGCACTGCACCAGCTACTAAGAAGGAGAAAAATGACTGCTGTGGACATTTAGCTGTTGACCGCAACTCTCTGTGTGCAGCCATACAGCCAATTCATTATCCACAGAGTGGTCCATTGTTGTAGTTCATTAAGCCTAGCCAGCAACCCAGAACCACAAAGCTGCTTGCTCATTCCCCCCCCCCCCCCCCTTCCTCCCCCACAAGCAGCAGGTAGGTCTCAAGGGTATTCTAAGTGCCTGGAACACTATCTTGGACCTTAAGAACAAAACCTTGTGGTGACACGCCACCCTAGAGAGAAGTGAGACAGACAATAGGACTCATTTCCGGAACAACATTATAGACACTTGGGACAAAGAGCATGGCATTGCGTGGGTATATCACATCCCCTATCATGCACCAGCCTCTGGGAAAATCAAATGGTACAATGGGTTGTTAAACGCTACACTGAGATCAATGGTGATGGGACTTTCAAACATAGGGATACACATTTAGCAAAAGCCACCTGGTTGGTCAACACTAGGGAATCTGCCAACAGGGCTGGCACAGCCTAATCAGAACTTTTACGTACCGTAGAGGGCGTTAAAGTTCCTGTGGTGCACATGAAGAATTTGTTTGGGAAGGCAATCTGGGTTATTAAGGGTTCAGGTAAAGGAAACCCACCCATGGGATTGCTTTTGTTCAGGGACCTGTGTGTACATGGTGGGTAATGTGGGAAGATGGGGAAATCTGTTGTGTACCTCAATGAGATTTAATTTTGGGGCAAAACAGCCAATGAACTCCACTAGCTGCTGTTGCCTGCTATATAACACTTTCATAGCCCACCAGCTAAATTCCCATCTCTACCACTCTGGAATTTGAAAAGAATATGTATGCTGTCATGATCATCAGTGGAGAATAAAGTCATGGAAAAAGCCAGCAGCAGCAGAACTGTCATCACATCACCATCAACTGACTCTGACTTCCCTCCAATTATCACCCCAACAAAGAATGAACCAGATGAGCTCAGCAGTGACCAGATGGGATCAGTGGTGTTCTCAGCAGGAAGCAATCCAACACTACACACCGTCTCTTAAAGACTACCCTGAAAGACTGTTGCAAGACATGGAGCCTGACATCATGGGCTGAATGAATCCAGCAAACTTTAGAGGGTTGGTCTGTGGACTAAGGACTGATACATCTCTCTTTTTGTGCGTATATATATAAGAGACAAAAGCAATGGTATATTGAAAAATGTGGGATCTGAGCGTGACTTGAATGGTATGGAATAAGGGGTGGATAGTGTCCTGGGTTCAGCTGTACCAGTCATTTTTCTCCTTCTTAGTAGCTGGTGCAGTGCTGTGGTTTTGACTTTCAGCCTGGGAAAACGCTGATAACACACCGATATTTTTAGTCATTGCTAAGTAATTTTTACTTTGACCAAGGACTTTCTCAGTCTCATGCTTTGCCAGGGAGGAGGGGAAGCTGGGAGGAAGCAGAGACAGGACACCTGATCCAAGCTAGCCAAAGGGGTATTCCATACCACAGCACATCATGCCCAGTATATAAACTGAGGGCAGTTACCTGGAAGGTCCAGATCGCTGCTCAGGCTGGGCTGGGTCGGCAGGTGGTGAGCAATTCTATTCTCTTGTTATTCCCCTTATCGTTATTATCATTGGTGGCAGCAGTAGTAGTTTTGTAATATACCTTAGTTACTGGACTGTTCTTATTTCAACCCGTGGGATTTTGATTCTTTCGATTCTTTTCCCCATCCCTCTGGAAGGGGGGGAAA